>NC_134893.1:49416029-49421029 GCF_041734735.1 Babylonia areolata | reverse complement strand
AAATAAAGAAATAGATTAATAAATAATAGATAAATAGAAGTCAAACCAAAAGACTTGAATAAACAGACATCTGCATTGCTAATGTAATGAAACAATAGAAAAACCCTTTTGTGACCGACCATCTATATGTTCCTGGTGCCAGTTGCATTGCTTGGTTCTAACTTTTTGACAGTTACACGTGACTAAATGCCTAGGTTGACCGAACTAAACCATTGGTCAGTTCCATACTACACACAGCTTGTAAATGGGTACGACCATTCTAGGCTCTTCCGTCCGAGCAATGCAACTGGCTCCTGGGCCGGTGCGAGGATCTTTTCTATCCTTTAACTCACTCAGTACGGCCAGTCCTCTCTTCTCCTCTACACAGACCCCTCGGATGTCCAGTGGGTGTCTGAATGACCCAACCTTTAGCTTCCGTCGTCAGAATTGTGGTATTCTTTGTCAACATTCACCTCTTCAGTATAAGAGCCATCCGCTTACAATATTTTGATGATGGTAATTGGGGTGAAACGCTGTTAACGTCGTCTCTTTCGCCGTTCGTATGGAGAGAGTTAATACAGTAAATCAGTCATTCTTTTGTACCGTCCCCCTACAGTACACCACTCGGTTCATAACAACACGGCTACAAAAATGTTGTCACCGACAGGATTGGATCCATAACAACACAGATCCAAATTATAATCTTTTAATGTTTTCTTCCTTTAATACTTTTATCTCTATTCAAAATAGAATTACCCCATGCCACTAATTAAGTGTACTCTATCAGAACTAATTACCTCCCTTACCACCAAGTGAACCCTATCACGCTATGATGACAGGTTACGGACATGATATAATTATGTTGAAGATCGTGCTGAACATAGTTATGATGACACAGGAAAGACGATCTTGGTGATGTGATTTTTCAAACTGATATTTCATGCTGGTTTTCACGATATAAAGATTATACACATACATACATACGTTAATTCATTTTACACACACACACACACACACACACACACACACACACACACACATATATATATATATATATATATATATATATATATATATATATATATATATATTGATCCCTGGATTTCGAGACAAAAACATTTTGTTTTTTGTCCGTGCACTGACAAACATACATACATTCATTGATCCCTGGATTTCGAGACAAAAACATTTTGTTTTTTGTCCGTGCACTGACACGTTGAGGTAGACGCTCCTCTATCATACCTTGATGAACTGACGCTCACAACAGAATGGGGGACAGGTCGATATTGACAAACCAACTACTTGCATGATAGTGTCTCTCTAAATTCGTATTGTTCCGACATTCATCAGAAAAAGATGAAGGCTTCACAGTGTGGCTGGTTCATCGTGCCTTCCAGGTGTAGCAGCCCATTCACACCCTCCTTGGTTTTGGCCCCTGGGGACAAATCTATATGGCTAGTGCAGATTAACCCCGGGGTCAATGTGGATTCGCCTCTAATGACCACGTGCGTAAACTCCAACTTGTCAAAACTGACCCCCTCCCATTCAAGGCTAGCCCAGAACGACCCCCTTCCATTTTCAATGGTTTGATAAAAAGACTAGCCCAGAACGACCCCCTTCCATTTTCAATGGTTTGATAAAGGCTAACCCAGAACGACACCCTTCCATTTTCAATGGTTTGATAAAGGCTAGCCCAGAACGACACCCTTCCATTTTCAATGGTTTGATAAAGGCTAACCCAGAACGACACCCTTCCATTTTCAATGGTTTGATAAAGGCTAACCCAGAACGACACCCTTCCATTTTCAATGGTTTGATAAAGGCTAACCCAGAACGACACCCTTCCATTTTCAATGGTTTGATAAAGGCTAGCCCAGAACGACACCCTTCCATTTTCAATGGTTTGATAAAGGCTAACCCAGAACGACACCCTTCCATTTTCAATGGTATCATGAAGCATGTAGAAAGGGGGCAATTTCCAGCTAGTTGAGTGGGTGGGGGTTGAGGGGGGAGGGGGTTGATCTTGACTAGCCACAAACAACAACCCCGGAGTGTCATTTGAGGTCTGCTCAGAACAACCCCAGGGCAAAATCCAACAGGGAGAGAGAGACAGACAGACAGACACAGAGAGACAGACAGAGAGATAGAGACAGGAAGAGAGACACAGAGAGAGACAGAGAGAGAGAGAGAGAGAGATTCACAGAGAGAGACAGAGACACAGAGAGACAGAGACGAGACAGAGACAGAGACAGACAGACCGACAGAGAGATGGGGGGTGGGGGGGGGGAGTTTGAGGCTGTTACACCAGGTCCAGCATCAAGGCACGATCGAACCGACGCTGACGTGCCGCGTTTTTTTTTTAGCAATGTGGTTTGGATCCGGAGCGAAGGGGTTCGGCCAGGGTGACGCGGACGATCCATTATTGTCTGTTTTCTTGTGGTAATTGAGAAGTGATAGACTGCAAGTATGGCGTTCTCATGTGGTTTCAAAAGAAAAGCTTGGAGGAATAAATAAACTAATAAAACGAGAGAAATGAAGGAAGGAACGGGTGAATGAATGAGTGACCGATTGTTTGGAACCTTTGCTAATTCAAATGTCAGAAAGATAAAGGAAGAGAAAAAAAAAGGAAGGAAATATATTTAGAAATGCAAAAGAATGAACGAAAGAAGGAAAGAAAGAACGAAATGAAAAGAACAGCTCTCTCTCTCTCTCTCTCTCTCTCTCTCTCTCTCTGTCTCTCTCTCTCTCTCCCCCTCTCTGATATCCATAATCATTCACATTCATCACATCCAAACTAAACCAAGATAACTTAAGTAGAAAAGCAAAGGTAAATAAATGATCATACACATAATTATATAGTAAGCAAAAAAAAAAAAAGAAGTAAATAGTAATCTTAGAATGTGGATCATAGACAAATGCTTTTTATGGCTTGTTCGTTTCGTGTTTTTTTTCCATGGCGTGGCATCAAAGACGGATCAGACGCCATGCCATTATCTGTGCTGAATCCCAACCACCGAGGTTGGTTCAGATTGACATGCCGCACGAGACAGCATCGTACGGGCCACAGTTGCAGAACAAAAGGATGTTGAACGTGCGGTTGTTTCCGGAACAGAACAAAGGAGAGGCTCTGAATGAATAGATAAATGATAACTGACTGACTGACTGACTGACAGACAGACTAACCGACTTACTGACCGACTGACTGACTAAAGGAATGAATGCATAAGCAAATTTATGAACGAACCCACCTATCTGTTTGCTTTTACATTGTATTTCAAGTAATATAAATGATAGTTTTTCGTGCGAGACGGCCATTTGCATTCCACCTGCAGGAAGTGAAAGTCAAAAACTAAGGTTGCTTTTTTTGTTGTTGTTGTTGTTGTTGTCGGTTGTTGTTTTTTTATATGTTTTTTTTTGTTTGTTTGGTTGTTTGCTTCTTTCCGGAAGTTCCGATAGCAGACCAAACGGTAACTTGACTACGTAGTAAATGACATTTTTTCGTGGCATAGGGACATGAAAGGCCTTTGTTCACGAAGCATACAGAAGTTGTTGTGCTTGATCCAGACGGACACAGAGTCAAAATGCTCGTGCTGCACGAAATGATGATGTTCCATGATAACAGGTCACAGGATATACTGCCCAGTCATGTACTTGTTATCTGGATTAAATGGAATGGATGAACGAACGAACGAACAAACGAAAGAAAGAAAGAAAGAATGAACGCATGAATGAATGAATAAATGAACGAAAGAATGAATGAATGGATGAATGAACGAACGAACGAAAGAAAGAATGAAATGAACGAAACAATGAATGAAAGAACGAATGAATGAATGAATGTGAGAGCTTGCAACTTTGCATCGAGCTTTTGCAATGTGACATGAGTGACAATATGGAAACATATACATGTAAATACCTTTTCCATCAGTTTGAAAATCACTATGAAAAGACGCCATTGAACTAAAAAAAAAAAAAAAAAAAAAAAAACAAAGATGGTAGTGGTGGTAGTTGTTGTTGTGACGGTGGTGGTGGTGGTGGTAAAAAAAATAGCAGCTGAGAGAAAGAGAACTGAGGGGCTATGGAATCCTCTCTAACGAAGGGAGCCAATTTGGTATGCATGGCGTGACTCGTGTTCTCCTATCCTGAATGGGATTCACCAGTTGATTGTCTAATCCTGGCTCACACTTCACGGCACAGCTTCAAAAGGCAGATCACTGGGCCGAGTCTTTGTCCTGCCATGTGTGTGTGTGTGTGTGTGTGTGTGTGTGTGTGATCCTCCTGAACAGAACATTGGAGACAGTGTGGAGGACCACACGCTGTGTAGTACGTCATTACCTGTTACAGTAGCAGGGCGAATGAATGAATGATCGCGTGTTGCACGTGCCACGAAGAGAGGACCAACTCACCGAATGAATGAATGAATGAATGGATACAGAAAAGAATGAGTGAATGAACGGATACGTCAATGAATGAACGAACGAAAAAGCAGTCGATGTCATAATGGCAGAGTTTGAATTCGCATTTTACATGTATTGACAAACATAAATGAATAAATAAATAAATAAATAGAAAATTAAAGAAATAAATGAATAAATAAATGATCCATATCTGATAGACGAAACTACACATTCGCAGTGAGATTTATGAGAACATAATGAAAGGGGAAAAAGAAAAAGTGTCAAAAACGTTTCAGTACATCAAATAAAACAAAGTAAAAGTTAACCGAAAAGAAAATAGTTCTGTATCATTTCCAATCCACACCAAAATCTAGTTTCATGCACAAGCAAGCAGAGTCATAAATAGGTTGATGAACAGAGGAAGGAAGAGCGGAAAAAATCACACACACACACACACACACACACACACACACACACACACACACACACACACACACACACACACACACACGAAGGAAGAAAGCGAGCAAGGTCAGGAGGAAGGGAAGAAAGAAATGCAGAAAGCTCGAGTGAAGGAAGGAAGGAAGGAAGAAAAGAAAATAGAGAAGGAAGAAAGGGAGGAAG
>NC_134893.1:49406029-49411029 GCF_041734735.1 Babylonia areolata | reverse complement strand
AAGTTAATTCTCATCTTTCCTGTTCCCCCCTCATTAACTAGTTTGCCTGAAAGCGATTCCCTCCTTAGTCTGTCTAGGTCCACCGTTTGTGTGTGTGTGTGTGTGTGTGTGTGTGTGTGTGTGTGTGTGTGTGTGTGTGTGTGTGTGTGTGTGTGTATGTGTGTGTGTGTGTGATGTGCGATCCCACACACACACACTCCCCCTCCCACTCTACACATCCAAACTGAACTGACATTGGTGGTGTTGGATAACAAGGAAGCTGAGAGTGCTTATAGATAGGTTTTAAAAAGATGAGTTTTTAGTGATGAGCAATAAGCAGAAATAGAATCAGATGCACTGATATGATGAGGAAGGTTGTTCCAGATGTGAGGAGCAGCAAAGAAGAAAGAACGTTCATCGTAGGTTCTTGTATTGACACAAGGAAGTTTCAAAAGGTAACAGAGGAAAAGCGGAGATTTCTTGCGGGAGTGTAAACACTGATAAGGTCAGAAAGATATGTAGGTCCTGCGGTGTGGAAAGCAGAATAGCAGAGACACGCATAATTTGTAACTAATAAAAATATGCTTTTACCATTTGATTCTCGAAAGCTTGTTAAAAAGAAAAGGTTTTGTATATCCCAAGTCAGAGTTCGTTTAGAGTAGTTTTTCATCGTTTTGACATAATTCTGTTGAAGTTTCCGCCATTCTCCTGACTTTTATCAAATCTGTGCACTGGACAGCCCTCAGTTTTGTCCTGGTTGGAGCTGCGGCCACTTTGTTTGAGACACACACGACTGCAGATTTTGTCATCGGTGACAAACTGTACAACGACAACACTCTGTTTACGCATACCCAGATTCAAACACTCGACTGTTGGCCGCCGTTCTTTCTCTGTCTCTGGACCTTGCAATTAGAATGAACTTCCTCTTTCACTCCGTCAAGTCTCCACACTCAGCTCTTTCAAGTATGGCCTTAAAACCCACCTCTTCCCAAAATAGCTTCCCTTCCCTGCCTCTTCCTTGTCTTCAGTTTCTCCAGTTTTAGAGTTATGCATGCGTGTGAATGACTGGTGCGAAAGCGTTTTGATTTGTCTCTGCACAAGATTCAGCGCTATATAAATACCATTATTATTAAAATTATTATTATTATTATTATAAATAATATTATGTTTCAGTTTCAAGGAGGCGTCAAACGAAGGACCGATCCGTACAAGCTGCATCACATCTGTTTGGGGTGGGAAAGGGAGTAGATTCCTGACCGTGTCATAAACACAACGCACGTATCAGCCCTTGAGTGTCTACCCAAGGTTAAGGGGGGACACGGCAATGCAAAAGAGACCAAAATGGTGATTTTTCATGATTTGGGTTTTTGATGGATTTTGATTCTTGAATATCTCTTCTATCATATGCATAAGTTTTTTTTTTCCACTGTAAAGATGTCTTTAACAATGAAAAAATTGCCAGTAAAGATTGCTTGCTGAATTACGGAAGTGTTTATTTTGTTCAATTTTTACGCAAGCCGTCAAGTTTCTGGCCTTGACAACATACCTTGGACTTGCTCAATGATAAGTAAACCTACAACCAAGAGACTTTGCATGATTGTTTTATAACATGTTATTGAAGTTTTGTCGTGACTATGTATGAAAATATTCTCTGGGTTTTAATTCATAGCGGTTTCAATCGTTATACCCATTGTAAATGTTGAGGATTTCGTAATACCCAAAATTTCAAAAATTCATTAAAAAAAAATACAATACTTGAAGAATCAACACAATCTCACGTGAAAATGAAGATAATATCATTGTGTATCAAGTCCAAATTACAACCAAAAAAAATGTTTGCATGCGCCACAAACCCAATTTCTTTGATACATAGGCGGTCATTTTGATTTGTTAGCAACGGATATTCACAGAAATCTAAGATAACTTTTTCTGTGATCCACAAGTGATGATACACCTAGCAGACAAAAAAAGAGAGATATTGTTGGATAGAAAAAAGTCGTTATTTGACTGTAGTGTCTGGCCTTAAAAACTGCGCATGAGCCTCAAACCATCATTAAGATGCCTAATGGCAATGCTGATATTTGCTCTTTGTGAAGTCTGAGCATGCACAATCATTTTCTCATGACGTCAGCGATCAATCCTGTTATTCCTTCTGACTATTCACAAATTTGTTGATTGTTTTTGGTTTTATTTAATCTTAATTTATTTATCCTGCTATCGCTTCTGACTATTCACAATTTGTTAATTGTTTGTTTTGTATTTAATTTTATCTTATTTCAGTTCGTTTTTGTTTTGTTTTTGTTTTTTATCTTATTTGAAATTTATATGTAAATTTGTTTGTATCTGATTTCCCCAGAGGAATGGTTTGAAAAGATATTGTTAGCCAAACCTTTTCTGCTCCATCTGTTGTTCACGACAAGTTCGCTTCGTTGCGTGAAAAGAGGTGATTGGAGGGAGACAAATCTTAGCTGGCGCACACGTTACGACGTTACGACATTGTGCATGGACATTGCAGTCTTAACACAGAGAAGCAAGCCGCTATTGCCCATCGCTGGTTCTTTTTCTCTATTTGGCCTTTTTTTCTTTCTTTCTTTCTTTCTTTCTTTATTTGCTTGCATGTTTGTTTGTTTGTTTGTTTACTTCTGTCTTCTTCTTCTTCGTCGTCGTCGTCTTCTTCTTCTTCTTCTTTCTTCATCTTCTTCTTCGTCGTCGTCGTCGTCGTCGTCGTCGTAATCGTTGTCAAAGTCTTCTTCTTCTTCGTCGTCGTCGTCGTCGTTGTCAAAGTCTTCTTCTTCGTCGTCGTCGTCGTCGTCGTTGTCAAAGTCTTCTTCTTCTTCGTCGTCGTCGTCGTCGTCGTTGTCAAAGTCTTCTTCTTCTTCGTCGTCGTCGTCGTCGTTGTCAAAGTCTTCTTCTTCGTCGTCCTCGTCGTCGTCGATGTCGTCGTTGTCAAAGTCTTCTTCTTTGTCGTCGTCGTCGTCGTCGTTGTCAAAGTCTTCTTCTTCTTCTTCTAATTGCCCTTGTTTTCTGCACCTGCTTTTTCTTGTTCTTTTCCTTATACTTCTGTTCTCCCTTATAAAGAAAATCAGTGTGCACAGTTTTTTTGGTTGACCTGAGCTCATAAACTCTCTCTCTCTCTCTCTCTCTCTCTCTCTCATTTTTAAATCTTTTTTTTCCTCTTTTGAACTTAATTTATGTTCGGTTGTTGTTCTTCTTGTTGTTTTGTTTGTTTTGTTTTTTGGCTCCTAAACTCTCTCTCTCCCTACATCTCCTCTCATTATCCTCTCTCTCTCTCTCTCTCTCTCTCTCTCTCTGTATATATATATATATATATTTTCTCTCTCTCTCTCTCTCTCTCTCTCTATATATATATATATATATATATATATATATATATATAGCTACCTATGTATTTACTTATCTATCTGTGTTTCTTCCTCTCTCTCTCTCTCTCTCTCTCTCTGTCTCTCTCTCTCTGTGTCTCTCTTCCTCTCTCTTTCTCTCTTCTCCCCCGTCCTCTCTCCCCTCCTCTCTCTTTCTCCTCTCTCTATCACTCTGTCTTTCTCTATCCGCCTCTCTCTCTCTCTCTCTCTCTCTCTCTCTCTCTCTAACATCCTCCTCCTGAAACTGCCGCCACTCCCAGCTACACACTGGATCGTTCTTTCACTGTGCCGTCACATTGATCCACATCAGTGTAGTGTTAGGCCGCGGTGAGGCCACACTCCGGAAGAGACCCTGCACTGCTAGCTGCTGCGACACTTCGACGGTTGTCAGTAGTGTCTGTTCCATATCATCATACATGGAACACCACCACCTTCTAAGATACATAGTACATTCCTTGGAGGAGTGGAGACTGCCTCACATATACCTCTCCCTCCAACAACGACAATCCACATGAATATTCCGATACCGAAGACTGACACAAACTAACCACAGGTGTGAAAGTGAATGGGAATTCATTCGAAACTGCGGTGAGCATGACAGCCATACAATCTGAGACACATGAAATAGCACGATATAAGCTCAGGCTTATTGTTGCTCAAGTTTTCTTAATTGAACGCTGTATTTTGCCTTGTTTCTTGATATTTAAAAGAAAAGGAAATTTAAACCAATCTGAGATAAATTTTCGATAGTGGTACAATGTATCCTGAAATAAATCTGCAATGGGGGAGGGGAAGGAGGGGGGAGGTTGTAGGGGGAGGGAGGTGGGTGGGCGTGGGGGCGGGTGGAGTAGAGGTGTTCGAAGAGCTGAAGAACAACAAAGTGACGGAATGAACTGACCTCAGTGTGCCCGAGCTCCTCCTTGCCACGCTAGAAACAGCAGAACAAGAGCCATTGTGCTGACCATCTCCTTCCTCCCTCCCTCCTTTCTCTGTGGCGGTGTCCCCCCTCCCCTCCCCCGGTCCCCTCTCTCTCTCTCTCTCTCCTGTCTCTCCTGAAGGGGGTGGGCACGTGATCATCAAAGACTGAACTGATCTGACCCGAACCGACCGCTAGGAACTGAATGGCGACATTCAAACCACCGGCTTTGTCAGGTTTTCTTCCAATGAACCATCTTCCGCTCCGTCCTGTTGGCAATGCACGTCGCTGTGTGGGCGAGTCGAAGACTGGAATAATTTGAAGTGAACTAATCTGCTGAGTAAGGTGGTTTTCATCACGCTGGATTGAATATTTGTGTGTGTGTGTGTGTGTGTGTGTGTGTGTGTGTGTGGTGATTGCAAGGAGGTGAGTGAACAAAGAAATCCCAACAGACACTTCGACAGCAAAAGAAGCAATCATGAGGTGCATCCTATCTCAGCTCATCTTCTTTTTATTTTTGTATTGTTATGGGTTTTTTGCTCTCTCTCTCTCTCTCTCTCTCTCTCAAAGAGAGAGACAGAGAGCAACAAATGGGAAATAATCCGAGGTGTCTCTGCATCCAAGCATGTGTGGTCACTTTTTGCGTCATTGGGTTGGAAAAACGGAACCGGCAAGTTGAACGAAATGCAATAAACAGCGCTGTGCTGTGCTGTGTGCTGTGCTGT
>NC_134893.1:49378529-49401029 GCF_041734735.1 Babylonia areolata | reverse complement strand
GAGAGGCTGACACAAAGAGAGCGACAGACATAGAGGCAGAGACAGAATGAAACTAAAATTAAAACTGAAACTGAAATTGGTATTTTAAACATCGGCCATGGGCCACAATTCGAAACAGGAAAAGAGATAGGGCAAGGGAGAGAAGCGGGTATGGAGGTGAGGCTGGGGTGAGTTGGTGCAAGAGGAGGTTTGGAGTGTACAAAGGTGTAACAAAGTATCATAAATATCATTATCTTAATTTTTGCTTCAAACCAGAAAGAGAACGAACAAAAGAGAGACACAGACAGACAGAGACAGGGAGACAGACAGAAACAGAGAGAGAGTAGATGGGTGGGTTGAGAGAGTGGAAGCTTGAGAGGGATATAGGGAGGGACAGGGATGTACGAAACCTGGAGACAGTTGCATAGCTTGGTTCTAACTTTACACAGTTATATACACTAAAGTGGAGTGATGGCCTAGAGGTAACGCGCCCGCCTAGGAAGCGAGAGAATCTGAGCGCGCTGGTTCGAATCACGGTTCAGCCGCCGATATTTTCTCCCCCTCCACTAGATCTTGAGTGGTGGTCTGGACGCTAGTCATTCGGATGAGACGATAAACCGAGGTCCCGTGTGCAGCATGCACTTAGCGCACGTAAAAGAACCCACGGCAACAAAGGGGTTGTTCCTGGCAAAATTCTGTAGAAAAATCCACTTCGATAGGAAAAACAAATAAAACTGCATGCAGGAAAAAATACAACAACAAAAATGGGTGGCGCTGTAGTATAGCGACGCGCTCTCCTTGGGGAGAGCAGCCCGAATTTCACACAGAGAAATCTGTTGTGATAAAAAGAAGTACAAATACAAATACAAAATAAATGCCTACGTTGACCGAACTACGCCATTGGTCAGTTCCATACGACACACAGTTAGTAGCGGGTTACGACCATACTAGGCTCTTCCGTCCGAGCAATGCAGCTGGCTCCTGTACACTGGACGATCGTCACTCGTTTTAGCCGCGTGACGTGCCATCAGATTAGGTCGGACTTAGTTCTCTGCTTTCGGGAATCCCTGACAGGCCGAGGGACGCGATCCGTCCAAATGTTCCCTCAACATTGTGCTCCGTGTCCGAATTTGTAGAATGGTGAGAAAGAATCTGTTAATGGCCATTAAGGTCTCTGGACCTTACAGTTGGAATGAACTTCCTCTTTCTCTTCGTCAGGTCTCCGCACTCAGCTCTTTCAAGTCTGGTCTTAAAACCCACCTCTTCCCAAAATAGCCTCCCTTCCCTGCCTCTTCCTTGTTTTTCCAGTTTTAGAGTTACGCATGCGTGTGAATGACTGGAGCGAAAGCGCTTTGATTTGTTTCTGCACAAGATTCAGCGCTATATGAATATAATAATTATTATTGATTATTATTATTATCGTCCAACGACTCATGAACTACAAAAAAGAGTAACTGTGATGCGAAGACAGAAGTTCCCGTGTCGTGAAGTAATCGCAAGTTAGGGGGCTCGCTCGCTTGCTGGTTTTTTTTGTTTGATTGTTTGTTTGTTTTTTTCATATCCTTAAGAATTCTTCCATCATCTTTTGTCAGTTTGTGGCATTTGTTGTTCTGTGCTTTGAAATTTTCATGGGTGCCCCGCACACGTTCAGAGCAGTACAGCACAGCACAGCACAACACAATACGATTCAACACATCGCAGTTTGAAACAAAATCATTTTTAGGACCGTTTTTTTTCTAGTTTGCTTGTCGCTAATGGGGGTTTATTGTATGTTTGTTTTTTAATCGTTTTTGTAATTGTTTTCGTTTTTTGTTAGTTTGGGATTCTCTTCAACAGCTGTCACACTCGCTCAGAGACTAACAATGAATGAATGATCCAATTAGTTAATAAATTAATCAGTTAATAAACAAACACCTTTTCTCCTCTCTCGTCTTTATTTCCTTCCATTTTCTCAAACTTTCTCTTACTCCTTTCCCCACCTCATTCTCATTTTTGTCCTCCTCCTCCTCCTCCTCTTCTTCTTCTTCTTCTTTTCCACATCTTTATCCTTGTTCCCTTCTTCTTCCCAATCCTCCTTCGTTTGTCTTTACCTCCCCCATTTTCCTCGATATCTATTTCTCATCATCATCATCATCATCATCATCATCATCCCCCTCCTCTGTTGTCTTCTTCTTCTTCTTCTTCTTCTTCTTCTTCTTCTTCTTCTTGCCCTTCTGCCTTTTTATTTATTGAATTTGAGTCCCACCTTTAACTGTTCAAGTTTCGCTGACAATGCTCTTGAAATTGTAAGCAACCAATACTGCACATGCACCTTATCCCTCGCTAGCCATCCATAATTCATTGGCGAATTTCAGACCTCAGTGGAGAGGAAGGCGATTACTTTCACATAATCAGGCTTGTTTATCTGGCAGAAAATTGTTTAAAAGAACCAAGGAAAGACACACATGCATACCCGCGCGCATACACACACACACACACACACACACACACACACACACACACACACACACACACACACACACACACACACACACACACACACACACACACACAGTTTCAGTTTCAGTAGCTCAAGGAGGCGTCACTGCGTTCGGACAAAACCATATACGCTACACCACATCTGCCAAGCAGATGCCTGACCAGCAGCACACACACACACACACACACACACACACACACACACACACACACACACACACACCCCGCTCGCGCCTTGTTTTCTTTTTCTTTTTTTTCAGATCTTTTGCAGTATCAGTATCAGTAGCTCAAGGAGGCGTCACTGCGTTCGGACAAGTCCATATACGCTACACCACATCTGCCAAGCAGATGCCTGACCAGCAGCGTAAGCCAACGCGCTTAGCCAGACCTTGAGAAAAATAAATAAATAAATAAATAAATCTTTGCTTTAATTCAAACTTCAATAAACGGTAAAAGTCTGAAAGCAACACAGCAGTTACAATGTCTTCAAAAAGAAGTCCAAGACTAACTGCAGGACAACGGGTGTAACACTTGAGTGGATAGAGCCTAAAGTTTATATCATGTGAGGTCCTTGTTTAACTCACTCAGTACGGCCAGCCCTCTCTACTCCTCTATACAGACCCCTCGGATGTCCATTTGGTGTCTGAATGACCGAAACTTTAGCTTCCGTCGTCAGAATTGTGGTATTCTTTGTCAACATTCACCTCTTCAGTATACCGTCCTTCCGCTTGCAATAGTTTGATGATGGTAATTGGGGTGAAACGCTGTTAACGTCGTCTCTTTCGCCGTTCGTATGGAGAGAGTTAAAATACAAAGCGGTTTGTAGTGGCGTGTACTGTCGCCCATGCATGGATTGTAGCCGGCGACAGTTCGTGCAGCCCTACCGCACATATTGTCGCTCCTCTGCACTGGTGCTGTTGATGTTGTTGTTGTTGTTGTGTGCATGTGTTCGTGTACGCGTATGGGATTGTTGTGTGCTTGTTTGTGTGAGTGTATGCAGACGCGTGTAATTCATGACTGGGAGAACATTCGTGTTCATGTAAAAAGGGGTGTGTGCTGGGAGAGGTGAGGGCATAATGTGTGCGGGTGTTTTTGGCGTGTGTGTGTTTGTATCTGAGTGTGAGTGCATGTTTGCGTGTTTGTGCGTGCGAGTGTGTGTGTGCGTGTGCGTGTGCGCACGTGTGTGTGTGGGGGGAGGGGGGGTAGAGGGGGGGGGGGTATCTGCAAGGGCAAAGCCCTTCAGCGATCGTAAAAGTAAAGTGGATGGGTTGTACCTGGTCAGGTTTGGCTACTGTCACTCTGTGTGTGTGTGTGTGTGTGTGTGTGTGTGTGTGTGTTATCTTGTCAGCGAGGGCACAGCCCTTCAACGACTCTACGCTGGGTTGTAAAAGTTACGTCACAAGTCCTCACTCACTCCTCACCACAGCACCATGGCAGAGGGGCGACGATAATCATGTGCAGTGAGGGCTGCGCGCGTTGTCGCTGGCGACAATCCATGCACGGGGCGACGATACATGCCGTAACAGGGATTTCCCTATTGTATAAATAGAATTGTGCAACCAACAACCATCTACCTGAATATATAGATATCAGCCCCATCCACATGTTAATATGCAGCTTCTGTTCAAACGTGTGTGTGTGTGTGTGTGCGTGCGCGTGCATGTGTGTGTGTGTGTGTGTGCGTGTATGTGTGTGCATGTGTGTGTGTGTGTGTGTGTGTGTGTGTGCAGTGCAGTTTTTATATTGATATGCATTTGTATGTGTCTTATTTCTACTGTATCTGTGTTTGTGTATGATTTTCGATTTATGTTCGTATCTAGTTATGTACTATCCCCCCCACGCCCCCACCCCCGATATACCTTGTGACCCCAGTACACTTGGTAATAAAGACATATTCTATTCTATTCTATTCTATTCTATTCTATATCCAGATCTACTGGTGCCTTGATTAACCAACCCTCTTTTTGTTCATGTTTGTAGACCAGACAAGCAGGTCAAAGATTCTGAGGGCTATGGAAACGCACAACAGCACCCACCAAGCATCAACCACACAAAACGAGCGTGATAGTTTAAGAGGTGAGAGTGAACGTAAAAGGTACGGCTCACCAACACAGTAGATAGAAACCAAAAAAAAAAAAAAAAAAAAAAAAAAAAAACGAAAACAAAATCAAAACAGAAAACAAGGCAAGCAGTTCGAATGTGCTCCTCCAGTAGACTTTGCAGCTCCTCTTCATTTCCATGAAGATATGACAGCTCACGAGGCTCCAAGGGATTGCGATTTTTTCCTGCCACGAAACTTTTATTGATTTATCTTTTTGTTGACTGGTTGTTCACTTGTTCGGTTTTGTTTTTGTTTTCGTTTTTTTTGTTTGGTTTTTTTTTGTTTTCTTTTGTTTTGTTTCTTTTGTGGGTGGGTTTTTTTTGTTTTGTTTTTTTTTCTGTTTTGTTTTGTTTTGTTTTTTAATCTGGTTGTTGTCTGCTTGTTTATTCATAAGACGACATGCTACAACGACACCAATTGCAAGCAAAAAAATGCAAATCGGGCATTTTATGGGTTCAGTTAACCAGACGTGTTCGGCTTATATCACAGACTGACATAAGTTTACATTTGGGCCAACAGCAAAGTGAGAGCTGTATTATCAATGGTTTCTCCAGTCAATGGGAAACCATTTACAGCTTAGTCTTTTGTGAAGGACTATGACTCTCAAACTAGGAGGTAAAATTGCACTGGCTCTTAGTGCTGCAGCCTTGTGGGCTAGTTGGCCTTTGGGGACCATCCCAACGCCGACTGTCCTAAAACCCTCTTGGCCGAGAGAGTGGGGATGTACTTGGGCAAGACACTCTGCACTATAATCAAATTCTAGCCCAAATAGTCGGAACAGCAGTTGCCTCCTCTGCTGTTCTGATGGTCATAGTCGGACACGACTGACTATCATATATATATATATATATATATATAGAGAGAGAGAGAGAGAGAGAGAGAGAGAGAACCAGACGCGTTGTCTACCGGAGAGAAAACACGAACGAAGAGTTGAATGAAGAATTACAGCCAGTGCCTTCTGTCCCCAAAGGGTTGTTGATATTGGCTGAACGGTTATGGAAATCAGTGCTGCATGCGATAGACTGACAGAAGCGTTACAAGGATCTGGTAGGTGGGTATTTATGCCAGTGCATGTGCGGATTTCGAACACGCAAAAGTAAGAGAGAGAAAAAGAAAAGAAAAAGAAATGGTTAGAAGGGAGAGGGAAGGTGGGCAGAGTGAAGGAAGGAGGGGGGGGGGGTAGGAAAGGAATAGGAAAAGAAAGAAAGTTAACAAGTAAGAAAGACTAGAAAAGAAAAGTGAGAGAGAGAGAGAAAAAAAAATGCTCAGAAAGAATTAAAGAAGAATGTTTATGGGTGGTAAATTTGAAGAAAACAACAAAAACTTTTTTTTCCGCTATTGTCAGAGAAGACGATAACTCTCACCCCCACCACCACTCTTCCTCCAGCTCTCTCGTTTCTACCCCTTTTCCTGTCACAAAACAACAACGACGACGACGACGACGACGACAACGACGACAAAAACAACACGACAACGATAACAATGACAAAAGAAACAAACAGAAAGAATTTTTTTTTTTTAACAGAATTTAAAAAAAAAAAAGTTTGAAACTTTCTGGTTTGAACAGTCTTTTGATTAAGCAAGCTTAGACTTGCTAAGTTTATAGCGCCGTTGTGATTACATCGGATGTGTCAGCATTTTTTTTTTTTTTTTTTTTTTTTTTTTTTTTTTTTTTGCTACTCTTTCACTTCCTGGTAACTTATTCTTCTAACACACACACACACACACACACACACACACACACACACACATACATACTCGCACGCATGAAAGTATTCAATGTCCTGCACGCACGCCCGTGTGCTTGTAAAGAAAGAGTAACTGTATTGCGCTGAAGGTTAGTCAGATGCTTACAAGCTGTTTCCAGTGTCACGCAACATAGAACTAAGACATCTATAGGTAACATGAGTTTTTGAAAGACATACCCATTATTTCGTTAAAGTATCAACAGAGAGAAAGAGACGGATGAGAAAAGAGAAAAGGAGGTGTAGGCAAAGAGAGGGGGGGGGGGCAAGGGAAACTGTAAGTGATAACGTCACATGGCATTAGTAATACTGACCCATTGCCCCCTGACTTCGTGTTACAAACAGAGTGAATGATAAGGTGGGGGTGTTTTTTTCCATTCGGAATCCGTTTAAAACACACACCTTTCAAAATAAGTTCCGTACCGAAACAAATCGCGAAAGGCCACATAGAAACAGGAAGACAAAAAAAGCAAAGCACCATCATGTGACGCTTCACAGGCAAAGAATACGCTCGTAGCTTTTATTTTAATAATAGTAATAATGGTATTTATATAGCGCTGAATCTTGTGCATAGACAAATCAAAGCGCTTTCGCACCAGTCATTCACACGCATGCGTAACTAAAAAAAAAAACTGGAAAAACTGAAGACAAGGGAGAGGCAGAGAAGGAAGGCTGTTTTGGGAAGAGGTGGGTTTTAAGGCCAACTTGAAAGAACTGAGTGTGTAAAATACCATGTACAAAAATACCATATGTTTTACTGTAATCTCACAATACCCAGAAATTTAATGGCGTTTTGACTATTGACCAACATTTTCAGCATACAAGACACACTCGCTCCTGTGGGTTGATGAGTCTGTATGTCTACCAGACAATGAAATATACATATCGTTTCTTTTCGCACACACGTGTTTTTTTCTTTTGACTGCTAGCCCAACTTTTATTTTCTTTTAACCAAGCAAAACATACTGAACCCGAACATAGAAGAAATGCCCGGGGAGCGCAAATAAGCCCGCATGTCTCATTGACATTCAAATAGATCTTCATATATCTGTTCAAATATTCTTTTTGTCTGCCCTCACTTCTGGTTTCAGGTCATATTCCGATCAGGCCCCACACTCCAATCATTCCCACGAAGGGTCAAGTCTTAAGAACTGTGTTTAAAATAGGTTGTAGAACAACGGAGTAATTGTTTTTACTAATCTAAAACTGCATTCCATATTCTGCCGGCGTCTAGCTGTGTGTGTGAGAGAAAGAGAGAGAATGTGTGTGTGTGTGTGTGTGTGTGTGTGTGTGTGTGTGTGTGTGTGTGTGTGTGTGTGTGTGTGTGTGTGTGTGTGTGTGTGTGTGTGTGTGTGTGCGTGTGTGCGTGTGTGTGAGTGTGTGTGTATGTGTGTGAGTCTCCGTTTGTCTGTGGGCGTGCGCATGTGTGCGTTCATTTCAGCATCATGTCTGCCAGCATACTAAAAATGTGATGAGTGACGTGGGACTGTTTAAGACTCACCTGCCTAGCGAAAGTACAGGACTAAACATATTACAACTGGAACCAAAGGTCAAATGGGGACAAGTGAAGTGGTGTTGGGGGAGGAGGATACATATATTCGAAGCCCGTGAATGATGTCATGACTGCTGTTGTTTGAAAAGAGGTGACGAGGTGTTTGTCTAGTTATGTGTTGAATAGGCCATTTGGTTTTTTATTGTAGGTCCCGACGCGAACCTCTTTTCAAATAATAATCTACAGAAGTATTGCATACAATATTTGGTTTTTTTTTTTTTTTTTTTTTTTTTTTTTGTCCTAATCCCGCTTCCCCCGTCCCGCCTCTCACACACACCCTTCCAATATTATGTTTTTTCTTTCTCCAATCACTGACACTCACCCTCTCCATTTTACATTCTGTTCTCTCTCTCTCTCTCTCTCTCTCTCTCTCTCTCTCTCTCTCTCTCTCTCTCTCTCTCTCTCTCTCTCTTCCTTTCTTAGTCCCCTCCCCCTTGCCCCCCCAACCCCCTGCTCCACCTCAACCGCCCCCCTTTTCATTCGAATATAATACAGAAATGTCGATTTCTAATTATTAATATCAATCATCAGTATGGTTGAAATGATAATAATCCAAATGATAATAATAATAATAATATAATTTATTTTCAGTATAATATCATCATCTTAGAAGAACAGACTATAGATACATAAAGAAGCTGCTTTGTTGATTTGTTTTTTTGTGGGTTTTTTTGTTTTTTGTTTTTGTTTTTTTGTGAACTTCTTTTTTGTTTGAACGTATCATGTCGCGCCTCTGAAAAGTTTACATAGATAGTGCAGTGTTTCGATGGCTTTTTCCCCAATGCAGTATCAGTATCAGTAGCTCAAGGAGGCGTCACTGCGTTCGGTCAAATCCATATACGCTACACCACATCTGCCAAGCAGATGCCTGACTAGCAGTGTAACCCAACGCGCTTAGTCAGGCCTTGAGAAAAAAAGTAATAATAAAAAATAAAATAAATAAATAAATAAAATAACAAAAATAACAATAAATAAATTAATTAATTAATTACATAAAATACTAGATAAATACATTAAAATAATGATAATAATATTTATAAGGCGCAAAATCTTGATGAAGTCAACTCTAAGCGCACACAAAAAAGGGGGGGGGGAGACAACAATGATGATAAATACGCAAATAAATGTAAAACATGTAGACACACGTTCACACACACACACACACACACACACACACACACACACACACACACACACACACACACACACACACACACACACACACACAAACACACACACACACACATGCATAACAGATATGCAACAAACATGCAGTTTCACAGATATGAAAGCACAATCAAACACACATTAACGTACATGAGCACAACACACACACACACACACACACACACACACACACACACACACACACACACACACACACACACACACACACACACACACCAATGCAGGCGTATGGCCAACAGAAAGATGTACAGTACCGACCAACACTGAATGGGAAATGGCAGACACCCAGCATGGCCACCCAAAACAGCTACGTTATTGGATCAGTCGGGAAAAACATGTGTGGAGACAGCAATGTTCATTGTAGACAGAGTGGAAGAGGAAGTGCATGCTTACATTGATTGTGATGTATCTGGGTTCATGGTTCCTTGGCCAAAATCGCACAGACTCCAAGGGAGGAATGGAAATGATAACACGCTTGCATAAACTTCGTTATATAGGTTTGTATGTCAGTGGGCTTCGCTGTCTGTCTGTCTGTCTGTTTGTATGTCTGTCTGTCTGTTTTCCACACAGTCCCTTTCCTCCTGCTCTCTCTCTCTCTCTCTCTCTCTCTCTCTCTCTCTCTCTCTCTCTCTCTCTGAGCTGATAGATGAAAAACAGGTCTTTACTCTGAAGAGGAGGACTACAGACATAGTAGCTGTTAGCAGTCAGACGAAAACGAAATAGCAGTCCTTTCGATACATACACATTTGGGTGCTGCCAGATAATCCCTGCATTTTTCATGTGACTGGCTTTGGATGAGAGTTGGTGTGTGGAGACAGAAAACAGCCATCCACGCACTGCTTGACTTTCCTGTCTGGTGCGGGTAGACATTTGTATCGATCTCTTTAATATCACTTTGAAAGGAGGGAGTGGAGGAGAAGATTGAGTTATGTCCACGTCAAGGGGGGGGGGGTGATGTTTTCGTATGTCTGTATGTAAAAAGAAATATGAATTTGAAAATATTTGAATATAAACTTGATATAAAAGAAAAATAAGATATATATATATATATGTGTGTGTGTGTGTGTGTGTGTGTGTGTGTGTGTGTGTGTGTGTGTGTGCTTAAACAGATGAAGAGTGATGATGAACAGGAGGCGTTGTGTATGTGAAGGTAGTGTTAGTGTTGGTGATGAGCATCCAGAGTTCTTCTTACAGATGTGCAGCAGAAACGTAAGAGAAGGAACACAAAGCAATGAAGAAAGGGGGTAGGGGTGCATTGACCAGATCATTAACTGCAAAGGTAACGTGTGGAATTGACAGAAACGATGGAGACATTATATCTGAACTGAACAGAATTCCTCAGAAGACACAAACGAATTCAAAACATAGAAGCACAGGAAGAGGTGGAAAAAAAAACACATTCAACACATTCAAATTCTTGTGGCAGCATTCAACAAGATCTTCAATAGCCGTCAGGACAGCAGCCTCGGGCATTCCACTCCCCATCACTAGAACCAGTTACACCATTAGCAGAGACGAAGAAGGAAGGAAGGAGCGATGCCAGAACGGGCTGCAGGGTGATCGTGCAAGCTGATGGCCTGTCGTAAGGCTTCCCATCCCCAGATCATCCAGAACATGGAAGCCTTTAAAGCTAGTTTGAATTCCCTAATCGCTGGTGGGCAGCGTCATTTGAAGGAACATGATGTGGGCTTGGGAGAGAGAGAGGGGGGAGGGAAGGAGAGAAAGAGAGAGAGTGAGAGAGGGAGGGAGAGAGGGAGAGTTAACATGGGTGACATGTGAGAGACAATGTGAGACAATGATAGACGTGGATGGGGAGAGTTTCAATATCTAAGGATGACACTGTCTTCGTGCGATAACGTTGACATGAATGATAAGTATATACGTGCCTGGAAATGGGAGAAGATTGTGATAAGCACATACGTGAACAACCAATTGGTGAGAAGAGAGAGAGAGAGAAAGAAAGAGAGAGAGAGGGGGGGGTATATAATCGAAAAGACATAACAACAACCTGTCGTCATCACTCATTTCTTCTCCTTTTACCTCAGGGCCTGTAAGTTGTTCTGCTGTACCTCCAGCGGTCTCTGACCATCATCTTTGTAGCTTCCTGAGTCAGTCCCGCTGGCTTCAGTTCTCTCTTGAGACTTCCAGGTTTCCAGGCCAATTCTTCTTCTTTTTCTGGGGGTTCCAGTCTCCAGAGCCTGTCTGGTAACACTGGCTGCCTGCTTCTGCAAAATATATGCAATCCAAAGCCGTTTTCTTTCCATCCCCTACTCTGTTATTTCCTAATATGCTTCTGTGTTTGTGTTATAGATAAGCTGCTTTGTCTTGGTGGACAAGTCTGCAGACTTCCAAAGAAAAAAACCGACAGAAAGACAGAAGTCTGCTATTGGGTCTGCCATATCTATAGCTATTTTCCATTTCTGTATGATCATACCCAATGGTGCGAAAGGGCACCAGACAGAGATGCTGGCTTTTCCACTCGAAGGGGCAGGAATTACCGGCAGATGGCAGGGTTCCATACTGAAATGTACAACATCATGTTGATGCCAGACAATTGTCGGAAATCATAGCCTTGGTTCTGTTACTGTCTCCGATTCTGAAGGCAGTTCAGTAGTAGCCTTTCATCAGAGAACATCAATATTATGTGTGGTGAAGGGTAAAGAGGAGAGCAAAGTTTTCAGAGAAATCATCCAGGTTCTAAACCTTCAGTTGGAAGGTAATTTCTTTCATGTCAAAATGAGGACACAATCTGTGCAATCTACACTGAAGATGCAAAGCTCCCGTAATAAGATGCATCCATCGATGTCATCAGCTCATCTGTCTAAGTAAACTCTGGAATGTTGATTTGCGAAAATGCATTGTTGGTTACAGAATCAACATTCATTAAACCATTGTCACAACGACATTTAAATATTAGCCATGCTCGTAGACCAGTTGTTCACAAAGCTTAAAGCTTTAAAGTGGAATACGTTTTCTTCGTGTCGATAAGAATACAAGAAATAAATTAACATCAGTTAAAGCATTCTAAGCATCTGTCAATGTTCAATCTGCCTTCCATACAAATCTGTGAAAACGCTAAACAGGGACGTTCCTGATGTTCATTTAGGTCTGGAAAGTGTCTAGCAAATGAAGACTGTGGGCCAAGAGTCTGACAATAAGAATATTTTTTACTTGAATTTCACTCTGCTCTCTCTCCTCTCTCTCTCCCCCCCCTCTCTCTCTCTCTCTCTCTCTCTCTCTCTCTCTCTCTTCTGCCTTTCCATGCCTTCTTCATTTTCTGACCGTATTCCTCACCTCCATGCATTCCTCTGTTGAGTCTCTCTCTGTGCGTCTGTATGTAAGTGTCTCTCTGTGTGCCTCGCTGATCTCTCTCTCTCTCTCTCTCTCTCTCTCTCTGTATATATATATATATATATATATATATATATATATATATAAATGATGTATATAAATAATGTATAATTATATATAAATGATGTGTGTGTGTGTGTGTGTGTGTGTGTGTGTGTGTGTGTGTGTGTGTGTGTGTGTGTGTGTGTGTGTGTGTGTGTGTGTGTGTGTGTGTGTGTGTGTGAAGTTTACACACTGGAGATAAGCACAACAGTTACTGACGTATGACGAGGAAGCGGGAAAATCTGTCTGACGTGGACGGGGCGCTCCCCACAACCGCCCCTGCATTTTTTCCACAGTGATTTCTTCTGGATGAGGCCCCGACTAGTGGCTACCCATCCGTGGGGCTGCTTTACAGTCCCCTCTTGTGCCCATAGATGTTTGTATTGATCCACTTAATCTTACCGTCTATAAAAAAAAGGGGGGGGGGGGAGTGGGTGGGGGAGGTAGAAAATTGTGTTATGTCCACGTGACTAGAACGCTGATTTTGAGTCTTTATGGTGGTTTTTCTTTGTGACTTCCTAGGGGACTCCTAGGGGTGGCTTGAGGTATTCTTGGAATTGTATGGTTACTTTGAGCGTTCTTTCTTCCTCTTCCTTCGGGCGTACAGCCCAGAGCTTGCACGGAAACTTTATTTTCGGAAGAAAGAAAAAACAACACATGCGCAACCCAATGCCATGTTATCCTCATGAATTTGTTTTCATTTACGTATCCAAACTTGGAATCGTCGGGCAAGTGCTGGTGACCACGGGTACGATTTGTGAAAAAGAAAAAAGACACCCGTGGTTAGTTATAGGGAGCCTACATCTTTATATGCCCGTAGGCGCGTGGACCAAGATGCACTAAGTACCAAGACAGGTCGTGGTGTGGATACATACACAGAAATACAATGCTACTAGGACAGCTTGTAGTGTGGATACATACACAGAAATACAATAATACGAGGATAACTTGTACTGTGGATACATATATGGAAATACAATGCTACCAGGACAGCTTGTAGTGTGTATACATACATAGAAATACAATAATACGAGGATAACTTGTACTGTGGATACATACATGGAAATACAATGCTACCAGGACAGCTTGTAGTGTGTATACATACATAGAAATACAATAATACGAGGATAACTTGTACTGTGGATACATACATGGAAATACAATGCTACCAGGACAGCTTGTAGTGTGTATACATACATAGAAATACAATAATACGAGGATAACTTGTACTGTGGATACATACATGGAAATACAATACTACCAGGATAACTTGTACTGTGGATACATACATGGAAATACAATACCACCAGGACAACTTATACTGTTGATACATACATAGAAGTACAATGCTATCAGGCCAGCTTGTACTATGGATACATACATAGAAATACAATACTACCAGGACAACTTGTACTGTGGATACATACATAGAAATACAATACTACCAGGACAACTTGCAGTGTGGATACATACATAGAAATAAAATACTACCAGGACATCTTCTACTGTGGATACATGCACATAAATACAATACTACCAGGACATCTTCTACTGTGGATACATACATAGAAATACAATACTATCAGGACAACTTGTACTGTGGATACATACATAGAAATGCAATACTAGCAGGACAGCTTGTAGTGTGGATACATACATAGAAATACAACGCTACCAGGACAACTTGTGGTGTGGATAAATACATAGAAATACAATACTACAAGGACAACTTGTGGTGTGGATACATACACAGAAATACAATACTACTAGGACAGCTTGTAGTGTGGATACATACACAGAAATACAATACTACCTGGACAACTTGTAGTGTGGATACATACACAGAAATACAATACTACCTGGACAACAGATAGATAGCTACCAGGACAGCCTGTGACATGGATACATGCATATAAAAACATATCCACCAGGACATCTTGTGGTGTGGATACATACATAGAAATGCATATCCATCGGGACAGCTTAGGTGTGGATATGCACAGAGATTCATGTATACAAGTACAGTTTGTGATGTAGAAACACACACACACACACACACACACACATGTAATCTACCAGCACATTTTATGGCTTGGATACATACATAGGTATACACGTCTACTTGGGCATCGTGTGATCTGGATACATATGCAGAAATACAGATCTATCGACAAAAAATGTTCCGGTATCTTATTCAGAACGTGTCTTTCTTTCAGTGATAGGGTGGGCTTTTTTTTGCTTTTTTTTTCAGAAAGAAAGAGTGCGTGTGTGTGCATGTGTATGTGAATGTGGGCCGATCACACGCCATGCCATTATCTGTGTCGGATCCAGCGGTTTGTTCAGAATGACATGCTGCACGAGATGGCCTTGTTTGGTCATGATAACAGGGCAGGTGGGGTACTGAACGTGCAGTTGTTTCCTGATCAGAAGCAAGGAAGAGCGAAAGTCAGCATCTGACTGACTGAAAGAATGAATAAATGAATGAATGATTGATTGATTGATTGATTGATTGAGGTCATTGAACTTGTGCTTGTTTCATGAGCAGACGAATGAATAAAGAAAGGAAGGAAGACATGAAAGAAGGAAGGAGGGAAGGAAGGAATAAAGGGGTGTGAGAATGATCGAACTAAAAATCTAAGCATTCAGATTCTAGTTCAAACTGCAATAACAAAACGCGAAAACTTACAAACAAATATATATATACATTCGATAAACAAATAAATAAACACCTTTCTTCAACATGGCAAATGACTTTCAAATCAAAAACATCGTCGACAAAACAAAAGAAAAAAGAATTTTTTTTAAAATACAAACGAACATACTTGTCGTCAATAAGTTGTGGAAAAAAAAAAAAACAACCAACAACAAAAATCCCTGGGTAAAAAACACATTCGGTAAATCACGTCGTAAATGACATTTCTTCGTGGCACGGGGTCATAAAAGGCAGACCACACGTTGCGTTATAATCCAGCCATGTGTTTGATCCTGATGGACATCGGGTGAGTCAGAACGCGCGCGCTGAGAGAAATGTGTTTGCACCGTGATTATTACAGGGCAAGGGATACTGCGCGTGCAGTGGCTGTCTTGTGGACAGAACCAAATGAATGAATACATTAACTCTTTCCATACGAACGGCGAAAGAGACGACGTTAACAGCGTTTCACCCCCAATTACCATCATCAAAATATTACAAGCGGAAGGCTCTTATACTGAAGAGGTGAATGTTGACAAAGAATACCACAATTCTGACGACGGAAGCTAAAGGTTGGGTCATTCAGACACCCACTGGACATCCGAGGGGTCTGTGTAGAGGAGAAGAGAGGACTGGCCGTACTGAGTGAGTTAAACGAAACGAACTGTAATAAACACAGGAATGGATTAAGTATATAAATACTTATGTGATCGTTGAAGAGCCCTCGATTCTATGAATTTGCACTGAGTACTGTGCATTCTGGGTCTGATTACATTACGGAAATGAATGACAAGCTTTGAAACAAATGTTCAGTAAACAAACGTTCCGAAGTTTTGAAAACCGCCTGGCAACAGATGTTATGTGGGTGGGGGGCTGAAACAAATGATCAGTGAACAAATGTTTTCTGTAATATTGAAGAACACTTAGCAACAGACGTTATGACAAAGGTGGGGGTGGCTGGGGGGCGGGGGCGAGGGTGGGGGAGGGGGGGCTAAACCTTTCAAAAATAGCAATGGAGGGAGGAGGGTCTTTGAATCTTTTGTAGTTGTGGGGGGTTGTTAGTTATGCCTAACATGACTCCAGTGTCATTACCTGAATGAGACCAGACAGCTGACTAACTCTAGTTTAC
Organism: Babylonia areolata; assembly: GCF_041734735.1. NCBI lineage: Eukaryota > Metazoa > Mollusca > Gastropoda > Neogastropoda > Buccinidae > Babylonia > Babylonia areolata. The sequence goes on along the minus strand of NC_134893.1, from coordinate 49,384,772 downwards.
AAATCACTTGTGTCCAGGTGTCCAGGTCTGAAGGCCTGAGTAAGCGCGTTGGGTTACGCTGCTGGTCAGGCATCTGCTTGGCAGATGTGGTGTAGCGTATATGGATTTGACCGAACGCAGTGACGCCTCCTTGGGCTACTGATACTGATACTGATTGTGTTCAGGGAGTCTTGCCAACGACAAACTATTGAACGTGTCATTGTCGATCACACATTGGAGATAGTTCACGGTTAAGCCCACCTGTTGCACAAAGGTCATTAAATGTCATCACAGGAAGGTAAAGAAATGTGTGATGCATGTGCACGAATTGATACAGAAGATGGAATGAACGGATGGAATGAATGAATATGTCAGTCAATCAATTGATAAGAGCAAACAATAAATCAATGTGTGAATGATAATTCAACATCCCATTGCTGAGCTTAGAAATCGCATTTAATCTAAAGCAATTATGAATTAAAACAAGCAAATAATAAGCGAACAAGTATGTTATACAAATTCGTCGACATCAAATGCAAACTTCGTTCGCAAAGGAGGCAAACGAAGAACGATTTTTTTTTTAATTTTTACTTTTTTAAATCACACACACACACACACACACACACACACACACACACACACACACACACACACACACACACACACACACACACACACACACACACACACATACACACACACACACACACACACACACACATACACACACACACACACATACACACACACACACACACACACACACACACACACACACACACACACACACACTAAAAGAAACGGTTAGGTATGAACTCATTATTGAAATTAACCATTTGATTCACGAGCTCTTATTAAGAGACTCTCACATAATGTTTTGCTGGATTCCTTCTCATTATGGTTTTTTACTATAATGAAAAAGTTGACATTTTGGCTAAAAAAAAAAAGGAGCTAGAAGCTCCACGAAGGAGTTAGATTTAAATATTTCGCTTTCACTACAGGAATGTTACACCATGGTAGAAAAAGTCCAATGGTCAAAATTTCAGTTTGAGGAAAAACACACCGGTAACTCGGAGTTACATAAGAACATACAGAAAATGTATGGTTTCATGGGAAAACATTACCATAATGATTTTCATAAGAGGCAAATCATTTCTCTAATCTGCAGATGGAAAATGAATTGCTTTAGGACAAAATATGTCAGTAATGTTTCTTGCATCTGTGGTGCTCACATAACAGCCGATCAGATACCAACTTGCGATATGTTAAAGTCTCAAATTCCTGAACTGAAATCATCTTCAGTGTTGACGATCTTCAGCAGTCCATTGCTAATGTACGACTTTTTCAACTCCTTCTTAAATAGTCCAGTTGGTTCGCTGTTGTAGTTGTTAGTTTTTCATTAGAAATATGTTATATTGTTATGTTTTTTTCTTCTTTTTTTTTTTTTTTTTTTTTTTTTTTTTTTTTTTTCCTTTTTTTTTTAACAAATCAATCATTTTCTATATGTAACACACACACACACACACACACACACACACACACACACACACACACACACACACACTTTCACTTACTCGCATGCGTAGACAGTAATTAATTTTAAGTATGCCTAAATAGATATAGAAAATGATAAATGAAATTATAACGATATCAACAACACTAGCAGCATTTTTGTCGACACATATTCACACGCGTATTCGCATGCACCCTCAACCACACACACAAGTACTCACGCGCACACACATATGCACATACACACGCGCACAGACAGACAGACAGACAGACAGGCACACACACACACACACACACACACACACACACACACACACACACACACACACACACACACACACACACACACACACACACACACACACACACACACACACACACCATTTCACATGCGATCCCCCAAGAGTCCACACACAATCATCTATCAAGTGAGCTGCGAAAATTGCGTGGATACAGTCCGGGCAATCCCAGAGGTCTGACAATTCACTGGAGACATATCGGGTTTTCCCGTACAATACATCGGAGCGTCAGCAGGGCGGGAGCTTCATGCTGACAAAATCAGTCATGTCATTTCCTGAGGAATGACCTGTTGTTGGTTTTTTTTTTTATCGGATCCTTTCTGTCTGTCTGTTTGTCTGTCTGTCTGTTTTCCGTTTGTATGTAGTCGTGTTGTATTGAACCGAGAGGTATTTTTATAATGGGGACGGTACAAAAGAACCACTGACTTGATTTACTGTATTAAAGATCCACGCGCAGGCCAGGAGTATATAGCAGGCCAGTCACAAACGGGCTTTTCTATTGTTTTATTACAACATTAATTAAAGAAGGAGAGAAGAAGGAACGTATAAAGAAGACAGTGCAGTAGAATATTAGGCAGCTGAATGTGTGTGCGACATGCGATGTGTGCTTGAGAGCAGCATCTCGGAAAATGACCAGCTGGCGCTTAACAGCTTACAGTTCAAATTCGAGTTTCAATAGCATTACGCCACAAGAGTTACCTCCTCGTGTCAGTTTCAGTTTCACTTTCACTTTCTCAAGGAGGCGTCACTGCGTTCGGACAAATCCATACACGCTACACCACATCTGTTGAGCAGATGCCTGACCAGCAGCATAACCCAACGCGCTTAGTCAGGCCTTGAGTGCATGCTTACATATTTGTGTACCTATGAAAGTGGATTTCATTTTACGTAATTTCGCCAGAGGACAACACTCTCGTTGCCATGGGTTCTTTTTCAGTGCGCCAAGTGCGTGCTGCACACGGGACCTCGGTTTGTCGTCTCATCCGAAAGACTAGACGCTCAGTTTGATTTTCCAGTCAAACTTAGGAGAAAGGGCGAGAGCGGGATTCGAACCCACACCCTCACGGACTCTCTGTATTGGCAGCTGAGCGTCTTAACCATTCTGCCACCTTCCTCCTCGTGTCAATGGTTGGACACCGTCACGAAACTGTCGTCTGCTTTACGGCATGTGCTGTGAGACAGTATTTGAAGCCAGCAGAGCACTTGTCAAAGAGCTGTGGTGGTGGTGTTGTTTTAAAGTTATGAACTAACAGTCGATGATGTTCTAGTGATTTGGTTTTGACAACTTGGGGTTTGTTTTTATTTGTTTTCTTTTTAGTTTTTATTACAAACTAGCTATCATGTGTTTTTATGTCATGAACCATATGATGCCCAGCGTGTTGCGCACGTTTGTTTTCTTGTCCACTTGTGCGTTCAATCATGCAGTTAAAGTCATTTATCCAGCTATCTATCAGTTCGTCAGTCTCCCTCTGTCAATCAGCCAAGTGAAGCATCCGTTTACAAGGCAGTCTGCCGGTCTATCAAGTCCCGCCATTGCTTTGGCGATGCTGCTCTCCTGCAAACACAGTCACGCCTGACCTCATTCTGTCCCATTCTCAGCATCGAGAAGTCCACAGGGAACTACCAAAGCCTGCCATGAAGGCAAAAGCTTAGGTATGACACTGCAGTGCTGTTGTGTGAGTGACTTCAATGGTGTTCAGTAGTGCTTGAACAAAGACCACCAGCATGCACCTTCTAAGACGTGGAGTGAGCGATACCCACGGAGAGAAGAACTGCACAACGCCCCTCCAGCAACGTACCCCATGTGTCTTCCGACACGACAATATTTTGACGCAGACTCACCACACATGCATGGAAGTGGAGGTTACTTTGACTCTGAGATAGCCCCATAAACGCATGACATGAATGGACATGCAGTCTGGGACCTTTTTTTCCCCCTCTGGCGGCGCTAGGTATCCTTGCACAAATCCATCCACTACAGGGGTAGCTAAACGTAAGAACAGAGCCTCAACGTATCTGATACAACTAGACATTGATATTGACATTGACTTATTGACTTTCTTCACTTGTATATTGTCAGTTAGCTGACTTGCTGTTCGATGGGTTGTTGGTTTTGTTGGGTTTTTGTTGTTGTTTGTTTGTTTGTTTGTTTTCTCGATTGTTTTTTTTTAATGTAGCTGCTAGAGAGAAAGAAAGAACGAAGGAAAGAAAGAAAACGCTCAGAAAGACAGAGAGAGGCAGTCACAGAGATATGAATAAGTGGAGAACATTTTTAAAAGCAGAGTGAAAGAGAGAGAAGAGACAAAGAGCCAAGAAAGATAGATACGGAAGGGTCGTGGGTAAAGCACAAAAAAGATTGAGGAAGTGGGCGGAAGGGAGGGGGGGGGTGGCGAAATAAAGGAAGAAGAGAAAAGTCTACGGGCACTGAATTATTCCTGACCTCCTTAAAGCCAAGCCAGATCGGAGAATAAGGAGAGGATCTATTTCCTGCTCTCAGGTTGGCGACAAGCCAAGTGACGTGATTCATTCACACGGTTCCCACAGCACTATACACCATCACCCTCAGACTGGTCAGTGAGAGAGGCTGGCCGATAGCTCACGTCTCAGGTTTTCTTCTTCTTTTGGGGGTGGGGGGTTGCGGGGGGGCGGGGGGGTGTGGAGGGGGGTGATCAGAGGTGGGGGGGGGGAGTCAAGTGTCCTGTGACAGGCATTCAAGTGGACGGAGAGAAAAGGAACCGTGTAAGATAGTACGTGTGAATGACACTAAACAAACTTGCATGCATTTTTAAACCCTTTCAGTGCCAGTTGGGGAAAACAGTAGAAAGTGGTGTTTCAGGTCATAAAACATTATCCAAAACAATAAGCCTAGAACTGATAAAAATGGTCTGAAGATATACCACTCTAGATGAACTGTGTGAATCTTCACCCTTCCAGAGCTATTTCCCTTTTTCTGATTACGTCATCAGTTACGTCACTATGCACGTACGTAATACGTTTATTGCAGTCAAGGGTTCATAATTCCAGATGTTGAAACGTGCAAGAGATTAAAGTCTGAATGTCGCCAAAGGCATAAAAACACAAATAACAGACATTCAGACATTGATTCATTGACAGGAGTTGAAAATGTACTCGTTGTTGTGGCACAAGCTCTCGGCTAGAGTTTGCTGCATATTCACTACGATATTCAATAACCATTTTCAGGAAAGATATTTCCATCTGTTACATTGCCATACAGTCTGGCCTGTTGGTGAATGGCATGTTGTTTTTCTCTTCACGTGAGAGTCAGACAGACGGACAGACAGACAGACTGAGGCAGATACGAACACTTGAAAGAAGTGAATGGTAAGGGAAGAGTAAGAGAACGAAGAATAGTTGGAACAGGGAACTAACGTATGAGAGTGAAAGAAAACAAAAAGTCCTTGGGCAGGAATGTGGGATGGGAGCTCTAACGCAGTCTGGATTCCCGGCTAAGAGAATCATTGGCGTCAGTGAAGAGCTAAAGAGGTGGCGTCTTGAGTACTTTCAATCCAATTATACAGAACACCACCGAACTGACTCAGCAGTATTGCAGGGTGTCCTCTGATTTGTGGCCTCATAGCGACTGACATTGATGGCTCCCTGTGGACTTCTGGCGCCAAGGTGGAGACAGAACGAGACTGAAGGTGGTTGTGTATGGGTGGCATGAGAACAATGCGAGTCAGAGAAACATGGGGGATGGGTAGCTGTAAGAAAAACCAGAGTTGGCATCGATGAGAGGTTTATTTCCCAGGGAAAAGGGATGATTCGAAAAGGAGAGGGACTTTCGTGAAACAGAGATGAAGACTTTCTTCAACACAGAGAGATGGAGAACTGAACGGGGGTGGGTATGGACGTACAGCTGAGCTTTCCTTTACCCATGCAATGGCTAATTGAGAGAGAGAGACACACAGAGAGAGACAGAGAGAGAGGCAGAGACAAAGAGAGACAGAGACAGACAGACAGAGACAGACAGAGAGAGAGAGAGACAGAGAGAGTCTCATTCACACTTCCAGAATCAGGCAAAGTAACATAATTAATTCCAATGCCCCCACCCCCTCCCCTTTTTTCTGGTCTTGCGGAAAGATTGGACATTAACTCTTTGACTGCTGCCAACGAGAACCTTGCTGAGATAAGACAGAGCTTAAACATTAAAGTGTCAGTCATCTTTATCCATTTGGACTTCTTCCTCTTGGGATTTCATTTTATTTTTATTTAGAAAAATCATCACTTAATAGTACAGTACACGGAAAAAATAGTAACTGCACTTAGAAATCATGCCAATTTGAGCACTTTTCACCCAGGCTCAGTTGCCAAGGGGTTAAGCCTGTCTACTAGATTTTCAGTGTTTGTGGTTGTCGTTCACAATCATCTGTAAAAAGAAAAAAAAACACATATATAGAAAGAAAAAAAGAAAAGAAAAAAACACGAAAAGATT
>NC_134893.1:49356029-49371029 GCF_041734735.1 Babylonia areolata | reverse complement strand
AGGTGGAAAAAAAACACACACATGACTTGGTGGGGATTATGCAAGCATTCCGTGTGTAGTCATAGCTAGTGATTGACGACAGTTCCTTGAAAAGAAGTGACCATGTCTATAGCGGATTCCTGTTTCTTTTAACGGCTCGTGCCTCAGTACGTAGCATACTGTGTCTTCAAACCTTTACATGAATTGTGCAGTGTGTTTGGTGGCTGTTCCCGAAGCAGGGTTGTGGCCAGTAGATAGATTATTTACAGTTCCCACAGCACTGCATTGGAGATGGAAGACAGCCGACATGGCCACCCGAACAGCCACGTTATTGGATCAGTCGGGCGGGGAATGCATGTGTTGAGACAGCAATGGACATGGTACTTGTGAGAGGATGGAAAGGAGAAATGCACGCTGCTTGTGATGTATTTAGTTTCATCTTTTTTTTTTTTAGCCAAGTTCACAAAGACTCTTCTATTTGCCAGAAGGTCTGTTTATCTCTCTGTCTTCTACCATTCTGTGTGTGTGTGTGTGTGGAGTGAGACTCACACACACACACACACACACACACACACACACACACACACAGAGAGTTCTGTCACAAAACCACTATGCTCTCGGCGATTTATTTAATTATTTACAGATGTTTGTAATATATTGATTCCCTACTGGAAAAGTTAATATTTCACGGGGAGAAACTTATATCGTTTGACCAGTTCTTGTTTTGATCAAGTTTTAAGGGGTTCTAATTTGTACTTTTTTTTTTTTGCCACAAGTATTGCTTTAATTATTGCTTGATTCGACTGCCCTTTTAGAACAGGGATGTAAACTATCCTTCTATTTTCTCTCCCCCTGATCTCTGTATAAATGATTGTTTCTTTACAGGAAAGTTAGGGGAGGTAATTGGATGTGCGTGCGAAAGCGCGCGCCTCCTTCCACCCACATTGTCTTTCTGTCTCTGTCTCTTGTCCCTGTCTCTGTCTGTCTCTCTCTCTCTTCCCTTCTCTGAAGTGATGGCTGAAAAATGTGTCTGCACTCTGAAGAGAAGGACCACCGACATTTAAGTTGTTAGAAGTCAGACGAAAAAAGAACAGTATATATGTGTATATATAGAGAGAGAGACAGACAAACAGACAGACAAACAGAGACAGAGAGACAGCGAGAGGTGGGGGGTGGAGGGGGTAGGGGGGGGGGTATTTCAAATAATTCCTGCATTTTCCATGTGGCTGACTCTGGATCAGACGTGGTGCGTGCAGCCAGTACACAGCAACCCCTACACTGTTTGACTTTCCTAGTTGGCGCTGGGAGATATTTGTATCGATCTCTTTGATATCGCTTTGAAAAGAAGGAAAGGAGAAGGGGAAGGTTGCGTAACACCCATGTCACAAGGGCGATATTTTCGTGTCTTAAGGAGAAAAAAACAACAAAAAACAAGAAGACTGTGTTAGAAGGGAGTAATGACTTTACATGGACGTTACCGTCGATTTCGGTCACAAGTTATTTGCTGTGAAGAATCGCAGGACACGGGACATAGTTTTGACGCTTCTAACCTTTCCTTGCGGAAATGGAGGAGGAGCATACAAAAAAGACGTTCTGAACGTACTATGTGCTTTCAGTCAATATGTACCCCTCTCTCTCTCTCTCTCTCTCTCTCTCTCTCTCTCTCTCTCTCTCTCTTTCTTTCTCTCTCTCCCTCTCTTCGTAATATGGTTTTGAAAACTACGTCTGCACTCTGAATATCTGAATATACGGTCATGAGATATTGACGAACAACGATTAAAAAAAATAACATCTCTTTGGTGCAGGCGCTGCTCCAAAGTGCTCCCGAATTTTTCCAGTGACTTGTTCTGGAGGAAACCCAGGCTGGTGGGTAGTCATCCGTACGTTGCTTTAGAGTCCCCTCTTGCCCTCGCAGCCGTTTGCAGTAATCTATTTGATCTTGCCCTACATCTGTTTAATCTTACCCTCATAGCCGTTTCTATCTATATAATCGATCTTGAGCTTTAAGTTATTTCTTTCGATATCTTCGATCTTGAGCTCATGGTGGTTTCTACCGATCTGTTCGAACTTATCTTATTAAAGAAGAAAGAAAGGTAGGGAATTGCTTTAGAACAGTGCTCTTTTTTTTATACCGATGTGTATTTGCACAAGCTACGCGGAGTCTAAAAAAAGCTGCAATAACAGGCGCTGTTGAGAGCAGAGCGCTCCTCCTGCCTGTTCGGCTTCCTGGACCAGTCTTGAAGTTTGTCGTGCTGTTTGACCGCTTGCGCGAAATACGCCCAACCAGGCGTCACGTCTGCTCTGCCCCTTTCTATCGTTCATTTATCACGTTTTCACATCACTTGAGATGTGTCACACGTGTTTGAAACTTATCAAGGAAGGTCCTGTTGTTGTTTATTATACTGAAATGTCTATTTAACTTATTCAGTACGGCCAGTCCTCTCTTCTCCTCTACACAGACCCTTCGGATGTCCAGTGGGTGTCTGAATGACCCAACCTTTAGCTTCCGTCGTCAGAATTGTGGTATTCTTTGTCAACGTTCACCTCTTCAGTATAAGAGCCTTCCGCTTGCAATATTTTGATGATGGTAACTGGGGTGAAACGCTGTTAACGTCGTCTCTTTCGCCGTTCGTATGGAGAGAGTTAACCTGCGTCTCAAACCCTTATATCAGTACTGAACTGACTTCGGCGTTTTGTTGTTGGTTTCTTCTTCTTCTTTTTCTTTTTTTTTTTTCTCTTTTTTTTTGTGGGGGGAGGGGAGTTGTTTTGTTTTGTTTTTGTTTTTACTTAAGACTCAAATTGATGTGTTGGAAGATACGACGACTGACACCCAGAATGAGGAAGCACTAACTAAGCGCCAGAGCTCTGACGTTCGGCAGACATCACCCATGATTAGTTTCCATCTGTACTTTTTACAGAGCCACGGAAGGCCAGAAACGTTGGCTTCTTCAGTCAAAGGGTAAGGAAAACTGCAGGCAGACGGTTGGGTTGGGTTCCACACAGAACAGAGAAGAATTTGGCACAACCAGACACCAGTCGGGGATCATGGCCCCTTGGTTCCATTCATGTGTTCAATTCTATCGGGCAGTTTTCTGGTCTTTTATCACAGCACACCACGCGTCATGTCGCAAACGGTCATATGAAAAGAAAGGGAGGGAAAGAGATAAGTGGAGATAAGTGGACATAAAGTGAGTTCGTGTCTTCAAAAGGGAGACAAGACTTGCCCCTGGAGTGCCATGAAACGTATCACTACATGCATAGTGACGTCACTGATGACGTCATCAGGAAGAAGGTGGGGAAAAAACTCTGGATGGCTGAAAATTCACACAGTTTATCTAGAGTTGTATATCTCCAGTCTGTTTTCTCACTTTAGGCATATTGTTTTGGATAATGTTTTATGTCTTAAAACAGCACTTTCTACTGTTTTTCCTCTGGCACTGAAGGGGCCAGAGTGAAGTGGAAATGTCTCACAAAATAGATATAGGACTATATTGTATCGTTTACGTAAAATGTTGCTTCATTACGTCATCAGGAGTAACCTACTAAAAAGACACGGTATGCTTAGGGGCTATATTCCCTGAACACCTCGTCATCATTATCGTAATGCTTTGTGAAGATCGTGGGAGAAAATGAAGATGTGAAACTAATATAAGACAGCTTTAGCGTCATGGTCTTAACTCATTATCACCGTCCACCGAGAAACAACGACACTGATAACAGCAACAATTTAAATTTTGTTTATTTGGTCTTTTTCTATAAATCGTACACAAATAGTAAGGGGATAATTCAAAACGGAAATACGAAACCAATGAATTGCTGAATAAAAAAAAATCAATATCGTTTGAAAAGAAGATTTTTTTTTAGTGTGTTTATTTTAATCTTCCTTACAAATCAAATTTAACGAAGAGTAACTTTTGTACCACAGTCACGTGTTTCCAGTTATGCATATAAAGTTTGACATAATATAACACTGAGGATTGCAGTATAGAATCACCATTTTATGTCAACTGCATCCTGTTACCGCGGATATCTACCACAAGTGATGAAAAAGAAAAATAAGGAAGAGGAGGAGAATTCTAGCGGTGGTGGCAAAGATGGTGGTGATGATGGTGATGACGATAAGTTTGCCTAAAAGGACGAGGCGGAAGTAAAGCAGATTGACAGAATCAATAAAACAGGAAGGAAAAGCTACGAAACAAAACATCTATTTAAACAATGCTCCTGAAACAAAATAGTTTGTGAAGAAAAGAAACACATCGAAAGATAATTTGATAGGATAAATTAGATCATAAGCAGATGAATTGCTACAATTGTTTCAAAGGCCATGTGTGAACCTTACACCATCTTCCTGCCTCAGAAGAAAAAGCCACACTGAGACAAAAGACAATAAAGACGAAGAAAAATCAAAGATTTTTTTTAAACACACACAGGAAAAAAAAAGACACATTTAACACCATCAAACCTATCAGGTAACAAACAAGAAGGACATTCACGTCATTGAATATACATGAGCACCCTTTCAGGCAGCAGCCTCGCAGATTCACATCCCCATTACCAGATCTAATTCCAGCATCGACAGGGACGACGAATGGGGAAACGATGCCACAATGGCCTGCAGCTATCAGGTAAAAGGGTGCTGATGTCGGCTGATGTCCGGCTGTAAGACTTCCTGTCGCCAGATGATCCAAGAAATGTCAGGCTTTAAAACAAGACATTAGTTCCTTGATCGACGGAGAAGCTCACTTGTGAAACATAAAACTGGATGAAGAAGAAGACTGTGTGTCAGACAAAGAGAGAGATAGAGAGGGAGAGAGAGAGAGAGAGCGTAGATGGGTAGGTGGGTGGGTGAATGGTAGGTAACAGATTGTATCAACATTCGAACATGATTCCTTTGCCTTGCCTTGTTAGATGTATAGAGCAGCATCATTAGATAAAGTCAGTAATGAAAATGTGAAGTCCAGCAAAGTGCTATTTTCTCCCACAGACCACTGCTATTTACAGACAGAATATATTGGAGGGGGGGGGGGGGCGGGGGGGGGCTGTGTGCTATATGCTTGTCAAATGACTGAAATGCAAAAAGGCATTGTTCGAAGAATGTCTTGCATGTGTGGATTTGCTATTCCCTATAATCTTCGTCCCGTAGACCAGCACTGAACTTTTTTTTTAAACACAATGTTGTTTTGGTGCATATGGCAGCTAGCATCCAGAGTGGGGAATGGAATCGAATGGTCGGCAAAATTCCTTCGTGTGTCTGACACCATCTTACCTGAAATTATTTGTCCTGTGTTCTTTCTTTATGGGCGGGCCGAAGGAACGCCAGACAGATGTTGGCTTCTCCTATCAAGAGGAAGGATGTCAGTGACTGACGGTAGCGTACTGCACGGAGTGAAGAGCGGTGTGCTAAAACACGGCAACTGTTGGTGATCATAGCCTTTGGTTCTGTACGTTTGATCGATCACGTCCGTGAGTTATGGTCTTTTGTTATTGATTACCAAGATTTTATATGAATTGTTTATATATATATATATATATGTGTGTGTGTGTGTGTGTGTGTGTGTGTGTGTGTGTGTGTGTGTGTGTGTGTGTGTGTGTGTGTCGTAAATGGGTCGTGTGGCTCAATTGTAAACGAACTGATGTATCACATGCACAGACAGACTGTTTTGATGTTTTAAGATCGAAAAATAGTATATTCTGAATTCTAGTATATTCAGGGGATATGTAAAACAAAACAAAAAACCCGTTTGTTTTCTTCATTCAGTTATTCTTTTTCTTTCCATGTTGATAAAAACACCGCCTACTTTTCAAAACACATCCAGGCTGGAGTTAAGAAACAGCAGTAGGTGTTTGTATGTATGATTTTTTTTTTTTTTTTCAAAACCAGTGTGTCACTGAAAGCGATTTTTACGATACATCGCTCCAATGGATGTAGAGGTTTCCGGTGTGACATTTTCTTTTTCTTTTCTTTTTTATCTGGGAAACTTATTAGTAGAAAAAATGATATAGTGGGTGGTTGTTGTTTTACAAAGCAATGCTTTTATTGACGAGGAGAGGGAAGCGGGCGAGACAAGGGGAACATGTGCGCGAACTACGAAGTAGTTGGAACAATTAGACAGACGCTCAGTTCCAGAGACAACAAGAAGGCTTCTGGGAACTGAAGTCAGCCACCGAACAAATGCCCAAAGGGAAAAACAAATGTCCACAAAAGATGTTTAGGAATGGAAAATGCTTCGCCAACATTTTTACTGAAAGAAGAAGAAAAGCCCATTTGTTGCTGGTAGAAAAAATGTAGATGGAAAAACTATGCGCATCTTCTGAGGTAACATACTGGGTTACAATAAGGTAACACAGTTAACGAAATGGGTTGGATACAAATGTCCCTGAACTTTCGGTCAGTTTCTGTGAATACCGTAACGACGTACTGGAACACACACACACACACACACACACACACACACACACACACACACACACACACACACACACACACACACACACACACACGTGCATACATGCACATACTTTCTCGTGTATAGTATATTTTCGTGGAAATCGCACAAAGTTAAATTATTCCTCTCAGCAACGTAACACCTTCATTACTACGTAAAGCAACATTACACTTTAACATATGAACAAACAGTATATAAACCTACAACAAATCGTTAGTAGCAAAAAGCAAATCAGCAATCCTTTCCAAAAACAAATTGTTATTGTTTTAATCTTCCATGTTCCTTTTTAGGTTGCAGCAGGAGAATTCTCAATCACGATTGGGTCGCAGCGTTGGTAGTGCACATTCCGCACCGGATGGCAAACAGTACAGTTCCAGCATCATGGCCACACGGCTCTGTTATTGAATCAGAAGGGAAGAGGCGTGAGTGAGGAGACAGCTGCCAGACTGAGGAACGGAGCACTGCACACTTACATCAGTACGTGTATTTATATTGCATGAGGTGGTAGGGGTGAAAGGGTGTGTGTTTCTTTCTTCTCGTCTCAGACACAATAATTACGTTGTCCCAACTTTTGCACTGGCAATGCTAGACTTGTTAACCCCGAGTGTTTGACAGCTTCAAGAGTGGGTCCTATCCCACTTCGTCTGGTCTGTTCTTTGAAATAAACCTGCAAGGTTTTTTGCTTTTTTTTCTTCTTTTTTTTAAGATAGATCTTAATATCTTTTCAACAATTTTAGTTTCCTTCTCATGGTCGTTTCAGAGACATTGACCTCAGTGTGAAATCCTAACCGGTCTCCTGCTGATAACCAATGGTAAAACACACACACACACACACACACACACACACACACACACACACACACACACACACACACACACACACACACACACACACACACACACACACAAAGAAAAACTTTGTGCATGCGCTTCCGTGTTCTTCCAAAACAGCTCCGAAAAGTACCTTGGGAATGTTTCGAAGGCTTAATACAAAGTTTTGTTAATATCTCAGTGCCAACCCATATCCTCTTCACCCACCACCACCACCACTAAATAATCGAAAACCCAATCACTTTTTACCTTTGCATCAAAGTCCCAAAGTATACTCTGGAAGCCAAGCAGCTGTGACCTTGGCGTTAAATTAAAGAAGAGACCCAGAGTAGCCCGAAAGGCCAGCGACAGGTATCATTCCTCAGCAGTGACAGCAGAGTCTCTGTCACGGTGCGCACCGTGAACTATTAGCACCGTGCACTATCGCTCAGCCTGACAGGCAGACCAGCAGGCTAAAAGGGCGGGGCAGTGCTTATTTAATGGCGGGGCCAGCAGTGCCGAGTGGACTTCGTTCTCCCGGGACTCGGCGTAGAGGTGAATTGTGGTCGATTCCATTCAGTCAACGCTTTAATGGATCTTTGTCCCGGTAGGCCTTTGCCTGTTGCCCTTTCCATCACCGGTAGAATAACGAGACCAAGCCGCTCGCTCTGCCTCCTCTTTCTCACGAATGAAAGTGCAGGAACTGAACTTCGCTTCTTCTTCTTCTTCTTCTTCTTCTTCTTTTCTTCGTTCGTGGGCTGCAACTCCCACGTTCACACGTATGTACACGAAAATCTCCACCCTTTACTCACAAGATACCGTTTACCGAAAGTCGAACCCTGGTCCCTAGACTGAAGTCCAATGCTTTAACCACTCGGCTGTTGCGCCCGTCGCAGGAACTGAACTGAGTAGAACAGGGGAATTTCCCAGCGAAAGACAGCATTATATTCTTCTAACGTTTCTTAGAATGGTAGACCTTATGAAATAGCACTCCAAAAAGTAAATGGCCTTGTGCCGTTTTATGATGATAACCCAACGCTTATCTAATATCCATGAAAAGGGGAGTTAGTCTTGCGCCATTTCTTATGAAGATAAGCTACGACATCATCAATATCATGCAATGAGGAATGAGTCTTGCGCAGCGTTTTATGATAAAAGAACTTCGTTCCCATTTATATTCCTGAAAAGGAGCACATGCAATTTAGTTTCCTCTTTTTTTCTTTTTTCACTAATGTCGTAGGTTTTGGAGATTTCTTTTTTTCTTGATTAAGAGCGCAACATACATAAAGTGATGATGGTATTACTGGCTACAATCATACTTAATGTTCTACCTGCTGATATACTTGAAATCAGTAATGGAACACAGAATGACAAGACAGAGAGACTGACAAACACACACGCGCGCGCACACACACACACACACACACACACACACACACACACACACACACACACACACACACACACACACACAAGGAGAGAGAGAGAGAGCATTCACAAACTTCCATCACATCAAATAAATACCATACAATCTTTCTGAGAGAAGCACCTGTGCCAGTGTCAATCTTGCCTTGTGTTTCCACCTTACCAGCGTCTCACTACAAAATAACAATGGCTATGAACACCAAACATATCCCTCCGGACAAGAGAGGCAACTGTACTTAAATAATAAAGGCTGTCAAATAAGATCATGGAAATAAAACGGAATTGGTGAAATGATATCCAATCAAAACAGGTGCTAAATCCTTTTTGTGGGTCCTGTGCGATGGGCTGTGTGTTTGCAATTTTTCCCTAATGAAGACGATATCTCGGCAGTCTTTGCCGTCTCGAGTACGCAATATATGTAGTCACAAAGACAGAATGACTGGATGTCATTGATTTCATTTACGTCTCTCTGTCTTCCTGCCTCTTTTCCCTGTCTTTTGCCTATTTTGTTTGTGTCTCTCTCACGTTCACTTTATCTCTGCATCTTTCTGCCCCCCCCCCACCCCCCAATATCAAATATACGTACATACATATATATATGTGTGTGTGTGTGTATGTGTGTGTGAGTGTGTGTGTGTGTGTGTGTGTGTGTGTGTGTGTCTTTCTGTTTCTGTGGATTTGTATGCGGTGTGTGTGTGTGTGTCTGTGTCTGTGTCTGTGTCTGTGTGTGCCTATTTCTGTGTGTCTGTCTATGTCTCTCTCCTTTTATCAATATGTCTGTATCTTCCTCTCTCTTTATCTTTCTCTCTCTCTCTCTCTCTCTCTCTCTCTCTCTCTCTCTCTCACACACACACACACACACACACACACACACACACACACACACACACACACACACACACACACACACAGCGAGAGTGAGAAATAGTCACATACAGAAGACAGATAGACAGACAGATGAATAGACATACAGACAGTTAGAATGAATAAAAAAATGGATTTTAGTTCTTCTCGAGTTGGAAGTGTGGCGAGAAAGAAAAGGGTTCTTTTCAATGCAAATGGTAGGCTCCTCCAATCCGCACATGTGTTATGCAAGTGCCATAAATTCAGTCTGAAATATCGGGATGCAAATGTACCTGACCGGTTTTTATCAAAAGGCTGGCCGTATTGAAGCACTCACACGCTTCCTTATTTTATGTAACTGTTTATTACAGTTTTGCCTTCTTCCTCTGAGAACTTTTTTTTTTTTTTTTACAAGTGATATTTCTATGAATAACATAGCATTGTTATTAACTCAAAGTTTTATGTTTCTTAATCTGTTATCCATTAATCTTTTATTTTATATCTTTATGTTAAATGTGCAGTCGGTACTATTCTCTTGCTCTCAAGCTGAAATTGGTTTCGTTGTTGTTGATATTTTCTACTTCACTGGAAACATTTGATATGGATAGACTAAAGTACACAAACACACATACGAGCGCGTACATACAAACACACATACACATATACACACGCATACATACGTACATACATACATACACACACACACACACACACACACACACACACACACACACACACACACACACACACACACACACACACACACACACACACACACACACACACACACACACACACACACACACACACACACAGAGTCAAACATACAGGAAAGCAGGTAGACATACAAACGAGAAGACAGAGAGAGAGAGAGAGAGAGAGAGAGAGAGGAACATAGACAGAGAGACAGACAGAGAGAATCGACCGCTGAAAATGGAGTCACGGGGGAGAGAATAGCAAAGTTCTGTGAGAGAACGTCCGAAAGCTAATACTACAAAAGATGACTGACAAATATATCTACTTATTTCAAAGGGCAGAGGCCATATACATAACGTGCCAGAGGCAAACTAATCGTTTGTAAGTCGAGAAAGCGTAGGAGTATTGAATCAGAGGTGAAACGGGGTCGGTGGAAAGTGTAGGTGAAACATGAAAATCAGAATGATGGAAAAGCCTCTGCTCTTTTAAAAGGTGTTTTTTTATTTGTTGTTGTTTTTTTTGTTTTGTTTTTTTTAAATGAAGAAGTAGCTCGTGGAATCGAAGTCGCGAAACTTTCTTTTCCTTTTGCAATACAGGCAAGTTGCAGAACAGTTGAAAGGCGGAATAACGATACTAAAAACATATCTAGGATATTTTTTTTTTATGTCATTCTATTTTATTATACTTTGTTTGATTGTTTGTTGTTGTTGTTTGTCTGCTTCGTGTTAAGCAAGGACAGAACGAAACGAAAACGAAACAGATCCAGTCTCTCTGAGCGTCTGTGTCTGTTTTCACACTATGTTGAATGAAACTGGATTAAGTAGCTTCTGGTTAAACCAGCACAGTCTTGAAGTACGAGGGTCATTCAATAAATAAGGTGAATTTTTCGGTATAAGGACTTCTAATACAGATAGAAGCTTACTTCTTCTTTTTTCAGCGTAGTCTCCCAGCACTGTCACACACTTTTCCCATCTGTGCACAAACTTCCGTATTCTCTCAGCGTAAAAATCTTTGGACTGATGTCTCAGCCAGTCGCTCACAACACTTTTGACTTCATCGTCACTTTCAAACTTCGTGCCTCTCGTGAGCGCTTTCAAGGGACCAAACAGGTGAAAGTCCTTGCAATGTCATCCACTGTCACCCTTCTGTCAGACTGAATGAGGTCATTGACTGATTCGATCACCTCAGGAGACCTTACTTCTGTAGGCCTTCCAGGCCTGTCTTCATCCTCAACACTGCTCCGT
Source organism: Babylonia areolata (assembly GCF_041734735.1). Classification (NCBI taxonomy): domain Eukaryota; kingdom Metazoa; phylum Mollusca; class Gastropoda; order Neogastropoda; family Buccinidae; genus Babylonia; species Babylonia areolata. The sequence continues at coordinate 49,359,586 of NC_134893.1, read as the reverse complement.
CCTTCTTTAAACAATTTAGCCCACTTGTAGACATTTTTTCGGCTGAAACATGTGGCACCATACACAGTTGACATTCTCCTATGAATTTCAACTGGTTTGCACCCTTCAGCAACCAAAAACTTGATAACTGACCTCTGTTCAATCCTGGAGCATGCTTCTTGGTCGGCCATCTTTGTTAATCGCCAAAACTCTCAAAGTTTTTTTTAATCTGCAAAACAAATTAAATCCATGTGAAAAAGAAGTAAAACAAAAAAAAAGAAAAAAAAGTAAGCTTCTATCTGTATTAGAAGTCCTTATACCGAAAAATTCACCGTATTTATTGAATGACCCTCGTACATCCCACTTGGTTCAAAGAGAAGGATGAATGTTGTCTAAAAGATCAGTTTTTGCAAGATCGGTATAGACATATAGATAATGATACTATGTATATTAATTATAGGATGTTTAAGCCAAATGTTGGTCAAGATGCTTACTTTACTGTGTTACCAAATAACTGTGTTATCCAGTTAGTTAAGTTTAGGACAACCAGTAATGCTTTGCCTGTTAATAGTCAGCGCTTCAACAATTTACCAAGAAACGAAAGAATCTGTGATAGATGTTCCACAAATGACATTGCTGATGAGTTTCACTGTTTGTTTGTGTGTCCTTTCTTTGAAACTGACAGACAAAAGTATTAACCTAGATATCATAGAAACCGCCCAAACTCCTTTAAATTCCACTTACTGTTTTCCGAAAACAACAAAAGATTATTGTTAAAACAAAAAGCATTTTTTTTCTTCTATTTGTAGCTCCTTTCGGTAAAGTTACGTCTGTTGTTGATGGATGAGGATGAATTTTTTGTTAATGTATATTGTCTGTGTCTGTTGGTCTTTTGTTGTTTTTTTTTCTCTTTGTTCTTTCGACATCACTGTTATTGTTTGTATGGTATATCTAAAATATGTATGTATGTAATGTTTCGATGCCCCCATTGGGCACAAGAAATAAACATTTTGCCTTGCCTTGCCTTGCCTGTTTCTGTATCTGTATTTTATTTATTTATTTATTTATTATTATTATTATTACTACTACTACTACTACTACTACCCCTTTTTTATATTATAATTATTATTTATTTATTTACTTATTTATGTACGCTCATCTATTATTTATTCACCTTTTTTCTTCTTCTTTTTTCTTCTTTTTTTTCTCAAGGCTTGACTAAGCGTGTTGGGTTACGCTGCTGGTCAGGCATCTGCTTGGCAGATGTGGTGTAGCATATATGGATTTGTCCGAACGCAGTGACGCCTCCTTGAGCTACTGAAACTGAAACTGAAACTGTATCTGTAGGTCTGTATGTCTGTGACTGTCTCCTTGTCTCTGTGTGTGTGTGTGTGTGTGTGTGTGTGTGTGTGTGTGTGTGTGTGTGTGTGTGTGTGTAAGTAAGACAGAGAGATAGAAAGTGGAAAACAAAGCCAAAAGAGACGGGGACAGAAAGGTATAAGAGCGAGAAAAACAGAAGTGTGGAAATGAGATCAGCTTATCCAGTAATTGTGTCTTCTGTCAGTGTGTCTGCATGAAATACTTTGGGTGTATCGACAATGAACATCGACAACTCGTTGACCACGACATCGTTAGCAAATTATAGCGTCACGTCCAGCGAACAAGTTCTACACAAGTGTGTATGGAGGGTGTGAAGGGTTGGTTTTCACAGCCATAGACAGTTGTCAGTTGATGAGACGGTACTTGGTTGGGAGCTCGAAATAAAGTTCGGTATTGATGCAGTGTCTTTACTGTAGTATCAGAATAAAGTGACTTGAAAGACAACACCTTTTTTTTTTCAAACAAAAGAAAGTCTGGTGTTGACAAAACAAAAGCAAACATTGCTTTTTTCCTCTGTCAGAAATAATATTAGGTCCCTATTTCATGCAACAGAAGCTCTGTGTGTGTGTGTGTGTGTGTGTGTGTGTGTGTGTGTGTGTGTGTGTGTGTGTGTGTGTGTGTGTGTGTGTGTGTGTGTGTGTGTGTGATCTAAGAATTGTTTGTGCATGTACTTGTATTGTTCATATTTTTTTCTTTCTTTTTCTTCTTTTTTCTATCTTTATTTTCATTTTGGCGACATAGTTTGAAATATAATCATGCTTTTGTATTGAGTATATATTTTCCCTTTTCATGAGGGCAAGATCAAAACAAGCCATTTGTGCTTATTCCTTTTTCCCTCAATAAGAAAAGTTCGTACGCTCTCTCTCTCTCTCTCTCTCTCTCTCTCTCTCTCTCTAGTGTCATTGCCATGTAACTACACAACGCTTTCTACATATTATGAGCACACACTTACATTTTGAACACTGCGATGATAACAGTTCCATCCAGTAATACATGCTCGTTTTCTCTTCCCGGTTCTTTCTTGTTGATAGCACACTACTGTTTCTCCACCACGTCTGGACAGCAGAAGACGTCGGGTGCCGAACACTTACTTCCAACATGGCCACAGCCACATGGCCCTGTTATTGAATCAGACGGGGAAAGGGGGTGACTGAGGAGACAGCTGCCAACCAGGAAACGGGGGAAATGCAGGCTTAAGTCAGTTCTGGAGTTCTGGAGGTTCCTGTTTTTGTATGCCTTGAGACGACAGTGCAAGTTCCCTCTCTTCCCTGTGCCGAACAAATGATGGGATGCGAATCCCACGTTTATTTGTATTCGCGTGCATGAGTTCATATGTATGAGATTCAGTTTTAAATTCAGTTTCAAGGAGGCGATATCGCGTGTTAAATGATCCATACACGCCACACCACTTTACATTACGTGTATGATTGTTTTATACCCACCGTCAAGGTAGCATTAAGGGAATAGATCTGCCTCAAAATCTATCTTACATTCAGCGTGCTTAGTTTATGGCTTTATTTGTCTTGAAACTTTCCGTCCACAGACAAATCTTCTTTGCAAACTTTTTTTTACTTTGCGTTGCCCAAATATACGAAGACACACGATCTTGGACAGTAGCTGTCGTACAGTACACGAGGGAAAGGGGCAGAAACAGCCACGTCGTTTTGTTTCCCACATTCAAAGACTGCAATGCAAAGCTACTTTTCTCTTGAGATAAACCCCCGCCACCAGCCACCATCGAACGTGACACTATCTTCACCCCACTCCGTGTCATGAACTGGTGATCCATAAAACAAATGGAAAGTTTGATCTTCAGTCATTCCAAATGGAAAGTTCGATCTTCAGTCAATCCAAATGGAAAGTTCGATCTTCAGTCAATCCAAATGGAAAGTTTGATCTTCAGTCATTCCAAATGGAAAGTTTGATCTTCAGTCAATCCAAATGGAAAGTTTGATCTTCAGTCAATCCATGTGTCACTTTCCGTTGCCTGTACTGATCTTGTGAATTTCCATTGTTTGACTAATCAAAACATTTTAAGGCCATCGATTCCTTATCTTGGACGTTATGATCAGGCCTTTTCTTTGATCTAAGCAATCATAGTTCCATTCTTATTGTAATTCCAGAGTCAACGAAACGCTTTAATGACCATAGATTCATTCTCAACGTTCTAGAAAGACTGATCTTAGACTTTGTTATTC
>NC_134893.1:49336029-49353529 GCF_041734735.1 Babylonia areolata | reverse complement strand
ATTCCACACGGTCCATCTTTCACTGTTCACTCTCCCTGCCAGGCTGACTGTCTCTGTCCAGTCACAGCAGCCAAGCGTAATGTTTTCCCCCCCATGTTTTGCAAGGCCTCATGGATCGCATCATAACATCCAGCCCAGAGACTGACAAACGCCTAAATCGATCAATAAGTTCTCCCGCTCTGAGACAAGCAAAGTCGCTGTCAACCCCTCCACTGACTTATGGATGGTTGAGGACATTCAGCGCAAAACGCTTGTCAACAACAATGTGTGGTAGTGCATTGGAGAGAAAACAACGGTAGTGCAAACACTGTCAGCAGGCAGTTGTGGGTGATGATGCAAAGCAATGCAAGCACAGCAGTGAAAACACGGTCACCAACGATGCGCGATGGTGGAAAGTAATGTGCGCTCGGCGATGTATTGATTATGGCGCTGTATTATTGTGCAAAGCAATTCAAACACAACGATTCAGCTAACTAACACACACGGGGTAGAGTATGAAAGGCACATTGCAACAAACAAATCAGAAAGAAAAGGGCAGAGATAGGGGGGGACTGAGGGGCAAGGTGCGTGAGACTGAGGGAGTGAGGGAGAAAAATAAAGAAAACTCAATTTTTATATACAAAAAAGGGAATAACAAACAGGATGGAAATGAAAATAAAACATTGTCCTTTTCAAATCAAAGAAAGGAAGAAGAGAAGTTCAGAAGAAAAAAAACAACGAAAAATGGACTGAATCTTAACATTCAACCTTTAATGACGATGCGAAATTGGTGATGTCCTTTACCCCATGTTACTTTTGAATGAAGAGAAACACACACAAAAAAAACTGCAACGTGTGTCCTATGGGAATTGAATGCGTCTCTCAACATCTCTCCGCTTTTTTAAACTCCGCTTTGATCAACAACGCTCGTTCGAATTCCTTGAAAATGGTTTTGAGATCAGAAGTGAGTGAACAAGAAAATCCTCTGAACGTGCCGAATTGCATAATAAAACTGATTTCAGTAACAAATGGTTCCACGGGGAATGAAACTCCTTCTTCCCCACCCACCCACCCACCTCCCCGACCCCTGTTCCGCAGACACAGGAGGCGAAGATAACAAGTACGCTACCAATGTCATCACGTATCACAATCTTCACACTAAAAAATGACATAACAAGTACGCTTCAAATGTCATCGCGTATCACAATCTTCACACTAAAAAATGACATAACAAGTACGCTTCAAATGTCATCACGTATCACAATCTTCACACTAAAAAATGACATAACAAGTACGCTTCAAATGTCATCGCGTATCACAATCTTCACACTAAAAAATGACATAACAAGTACGCTACAAATGTCATCGCGTATCACAATCTTCACACTAAAAAAATGACATAACAAGTACGCTACAAATGTCATCGCGTATCACAATCTTCACACTAAAAAAAATGACATAACAAGTACGCTTCAAATGTCATCGCGTATCACAATCTTCACACTAAAAAATGACATAACAAGTACTCTACAAAAGTCCGCGTATCACAATCTTCACACTAAAAAATGACATAAACAAATACGCTACAAATGTCATCGCATATCACAATCTTCACACTTAAAAAATGACACTTCTCATTTTCTGTTTCAATTCTCACAGTGCAATGACGAAGAGTGCACTTTTTGATCATTAATTTGTATTATTGAAACGTTGACTCTGTTTCCTTCTGCATCTTTTTCCATTCCCCTTCTCCTTCACTTTCGTTACAATCCTCATCCAACATCATCATCATCATCATCACCACCACCACCATCATTATCACCACCACCATCATCATCAGCAGCAGCAGCAGCAGCAGCATCAGCAGCGTTGCAAATCGTTGAAATTCGCTATAACCTGAAGAGAAGCTTGTTTACCAGTCTGCCAGAAGCTGGATGAAGCAGCAGATGGAACAGCACAGGACTGCTTTGTATCTTGTGTATTTTTGGATTGTATAAAGAAAGTGCAACAATGCTTTAGAAGTGACACCATCCACAAGTATTACCAATTCCCTGTCGTTCCAGCATAATAATGTTCCGCCTCTATGCGTCAGTCTGTCTGTCTGTCTGTCTGTCTCTCTGTCTCTCTCTCTGTCTCTCTCTCTCTCTCTCTCTCTCTCTCTCTCTCTCTCTCTCTCGACATAATGAATCACGAATCAGTACCAACAACTAGTTAAGGAACGAATGAGATTAATTATATTTTGCCATTGCCTTATTCAAGTGTCTTCTCACAAGGATGATACCTAACTGATACATTGTGGGCGAAAGATTTATTTATTTATTATTCATTTATTTATTTATTTATCTGTCTGTTATTTATATACTTATTTGTGTGTCTTATGTAGGTTTCTTTATATATATTATGTTTGCAACGGGTCACAGGCCTATACGCAGTTAAACCATTTGTTCTTCTTGTTCTCTCTCTCTCTCTCTCTCTCTCTCTCTCTCTCTCTCTCTCTCTCTCTCTCACCCTTCCACCCTCGCTCCACTCCCTCCCTCTCCCTCTCTCTCTCTCCTTCTCCCGATAGTAGCCTGATGCCGTAGGTATTTGCGCGTGCGTGTGCGCGTGTGTGCCTGCGTGCTGTTGCTGTATATTGTTGCAGGACGGTTCGTGATTACCCAAAATTGCTGATGTAACGTTGGTAAAATCGAATACTTCCACAGAACTACGGGCACTGACTGCCCCCATGACGATTGCTACTGTCTCATCATCTAGTCAAGTGTGATGCTGACTTTTCTCTGTGTGTGTGTGTGTGTGTGTGTGTGTGTGTGTGTGTGTGTGTGTGTGTGTGTGTGTGTGTGAGTCTGTCTGTCTGCCTGTATGTCTGTTATTACGAAATCGCTGATGCTGTGTTAGAAATAACCAAACACTTTAACCAGACTGTGTAAGGAACAGTCTATCCCATGCTGACTGCCTCTGTGTTATCCTTCAGGCAAGCGTTCCGCTTCCTCTTTTTTTTTCTTTTTTCTTTTTTTTTTTAACTGCAGGGTGCAATTAATGAAGCGTTCTGATGGGAACAATCACAAACAGTGACTTACTGTTTGTTGCTGTTGTTGTTGTTGTTTTGTGTGGGTGGGGGTGTGGAAGGGGGAGGGGGGTAGGGATGTCACAGAGCGGGAGAAATGGGTACTGGGTGATGTGTGTTCAAGATATTAAACTCTGGAATTTGATCCAGTGGCTGCAGCTGCATATATTACATGACATCCTTGGAGCAGACATTTGTACGCACGCACGCACGCACGCACGCACGCACGCACACGCACACATACACACACATATATATATGTGTGTGTTTGTGTGGGTGTGTGCACATATACATATATATATATATATATATATATATATATATATATAATAGAGAGAGAGAGAGAGAGAGAGAGAGAGAGAGATTCTCTTTATGACCATTTGTGTTTGTTAATGATCGAATAGTTCCACGGCACATATCTTTCAGTATTCTCTCACTTACTCACTCACTCTGTCTCTGTCTCTGTCTCTGTCTCTGTCTCTGTCTCTGTCTCTCTCTCTCTCTCTCTCTCTCTCTCTCTCTCTCTCTCGTGCTGACTTTCCCTGTCTCATCATCCAACCAAGCGTGATGCTTTTCCCCCATGTTTTGAAGGGCCCCCCCATATATAACAACGTCTGGCCCCGAGACTGACAACGCATGAATCGTTCCAAGTTCTCCTGCTCTGAGACAAGCCAAGTAGCTGGCACTCACCCCCATCATGTCCCACCAACCCTCTCCAAGATAAACAGCACCAAAATGGTGTACCTTCCATGTCTGTGAGGTGACTAGGTTTGATCCAACATGTTTCTGAAACTGAGGAATGGATATTTAGGTGTTGGTTAGCTCCGGCAGGGAGCACACTGGGTTCAACGAGTTCGTAGTATTGAGATTTATTTTTTTAAACAAAAGTACAGAAAGCTGTTTTCCAGCTCTGTTAGCGCTTTGGAGTAAGATTCATACTGAAAAGTATTTTTTGGATATTTACCGCAGAGAGGGACAGGTGTATAAGGATTTCAGATGTAGAAGTCTGTACATGCATGAAGGCATGCGATATGGGTACGTTCCTGTATGTGGTTTTTGAGTTTATGCACATGATACATATGACATGGGGAAAATGGCTTCACTGCATTGTGCGAAAACTTGGGAAAGTCAAAGGCTAGGGGGGATGAAATCCCCACCCCAACTCCCCCACCCCCCACCCCCAGAAATCTGCATTGTGCGAAAACTTGGGAAAGTCAAAGGCTAGGGGGGATGAAATCCCCACCCCAACTCCCCCACCCCCACACCCCCAGAAATCTGAAGTGAAGCCCCTCCCCCCCCCCGCCCCCCCGGCCAGCCCCACATGGTGGTTTCTTGATGAACTCATCACCATTCTGTCAGCTCCTGCAGTTTAGTCGATGTCAGGACGTGTCTTCCTGAGTCATTCCTGCCCATATCGGCTGTACTGATAGGGAGATCATGGTACTTGGGCAACCCACGGCTTCCTTGGTTTTTTTGTTGTTGTTTTTTTTTCGCCCAGGATTTAGTGATTCCATACATCTCCGGAGTGACTGAGGTCTTCATCTTTCGCGATGGACTTCTATTACATGACAGGACAGGTCATAACATGACATAAATATGTCTAGATACAGACCTGCATGTATATGTGTGCATTTATGGTGAAGCGCCTGAAGCGGGGGTCTAGTCTGGGCTCGATTCCAGCAAGGACCATAACTTTTACCCCCTCCTCAGCCTTAAGTAGTGGGGCTGGCTGCTAGACCTTCGGGTGATGCGAAAAACTGAGTTCTCATGAGTGATAAACACGAAGAGTATGTGAAAGAAACCAGTTTAGCTAGACAGGTGCCCGTTTTCACAGGTAAACAAATCTATGCACGCAGACAGAACAAACATTAATGAAAAGTGCTGCAGCTCGATTTCCATACAGGACATCTGTTCTGATTAATGAATCATGCAATACAATACAATACAAATCCATATGTGTCAACGAGGTTATGTCTGCACACATATGTGAGTGAGTGAGTCCGTGTCAAGCACGTATGCGCGTGCACAGTGCTAAAAATCAGCGCGTGAGGCTAGCGGAGGTTCGCGAGTGCGTTTGGGTGTGTCTGTGTGCGTGTCTGAGGGATGTACAAGTGCCGCCAGTACCACCAGTAATGGGAAGAGGAAGCCACAAACTCAGCTGGCCTCCATTCCCGATCACTGATTGGTTGGTTCAGGCCATTCAGCTCCCCACCACCACCCACCCCCTAAGCACTGTCCCCCCCCTCCCACACACCTACCCGCCCCACCCCCTCCACCCCAGTACTGTTTGATACGGTAATGTAAACCAACCGTCACACTGCCTTCCATCAGCCATTTATTCCGGCTGTTCATCTCCTGCCCGCCGCGGGAAGAAGTCGGGAGGGTCGAGAGGCAATGAAGCCATGTAAAATGTAAAGTACCTCTCTCTGTCTCTGTCTCTGTCTCACACACACACACACACACACACACACACACACACACACACACACACACACACACACACACACACTCCCGTTCCCCCATCTTCCCCCCTCTCTCTCTCTTTCGCTCCCTCCCTTTTTGTGTTTGCGACGCTTCAAGAGTTCCACAGGACCTACCTTTCAGTATTTGCACCCCGCCCACCACCCTCTCTCTCTCTCTCTCTCTCTCTCTCTCTCTCTCTCTCTTTCTCTCTCTCTCACTCTCTCTCTCTCTCTCGTGTCCCCCCCCCCGCCCCCTCCCTCTTCCCTCTCTCTCGCTCCCTCGCTTTTTGTGTTAACGACGCTCCAAGAGTTCCACAGGAACTACCTTTCAGTATTTGCCCCCACCCTTTCTCTGTCTCTGTCTCTGTCTCTCTGTCTCTCTCTATCTCTCTCTGTCTCTGTCTCTCTGTCTCTCTCTCTCTCTCTGTCTCTCTCTGTCTCTCTCTCTGTTTCTCTCTCTGTCTCTATCTCTCTCTGTCTCTCTTTCTCTCTCTCTCCCTGTCTCTCTCTGTCTCTCTCTCTCTCTCTCTCTCTCTCTCTCTCTCTCTCCCTGCCTCCCTCCCTCCTTCCCTCCCACGCTGACTATTCCTGTCCAGCTATGCAGCCAAGCGTGATGCCCCCCCCCCCCCCCCATGTTTTGCAGGGCCCCTATATATCATAACGTCTGGGCGGCCCCGAGACTTACTGACAACACATGAATCGATCGGCAAAAAGTTCTCCCCTGCTCTGAGACAAGCAAAGTGTAGCTCCCGCACAACCAACCACCCCCGCCCCCTTTTTCACTTCCTTCCGTTCCGTCACTACTTCTCCACGACAAATAGACATAAAATGCTGCAAGGGTAACAAGTGTAATTCACATGGCAGTACAGCACCAACTTATCTATCTACAAATTAAAAAAAAACCTGAGAAACAGGACGTGACTTAAATGCATGTTGTCAACTGTTCACAACTTTTTTATTATTATTTTTTTCAAACTTATATATATATATATGATAGTCAGTCGTGTCCGACTATAACCATCAGAACAGCAGAGGAGGCAACTGCTGTTCCGACTATTTGGGCTAGAATTTGATTCTAGTGGAGAGTGTCTTGCCCAAGTTACATCCCCACTCTCTCGGCCAAGAGGGTTTTAGGACAGTCGGCGTTGGGATGGTTCCCAAAGGCCAACCAGCCCACAAGGCTGCAGCACTACGAGCCAGTGCAGTTTTGCCTCCTAGTTTGAGTCATATTTTTTTCAAAAAGACTAAGCTGTAAATGGTTTCCCATTGACTGGAGAAACCATTGATAATACAGCTCTTACTTTGCTGTTGGCCCACATGAAAACTTATGTCAATCTGTGATATAAGCCGAGTGTTGGGCCGATTTCAAACGTATACATTATAGAAAAATGACGACAGAACCAGTGCCAAAAATAGATATCAAAATTCCAACTTCTAATAGTATACATAACCGGTAGCTAAGTCTTGTTCTCCTATAAAACTACTACGAATGGTGTCGTTCGGCTAATATTGTGGTGGAAGGTCACATTTATTCTAGAAATTTCCACAGACGAAAGAGGTGTATGAGATTATTCGTACAAAACTGTTTGGGGATACAGTTTGTGAGTAAATGCTTGCATTCGTCTTATGTATCTGTGAAGCCATGTGTATAACTATGTACACAGACATATATTCGTGTACGACCGTTTGCATGCATGGTATCTGTTTATGAGTTCGTGTTAGGTGTCTATGCACAAGCGTGTGAACGTGAAAAGATGGATTTACAAAAAAACAATGCAGTGTTTTTATGTTCGTATTTAATTGAGGCTTGCGTTCGTGCACACACACACACCACCACCACCAACAACAACAACAACAACAACAACAAAAACAACACCACCACCAACACAGCCACCACCACCACCACTACCACCACCACTCCTATCACCACCACACTGCACAACACACACACACACACACACACACACACACACACACACACACACATTTAAAATCACTTTAGTGAACAGACGTTAAATTAATGACCAACGAGCACACACACACACACACACACACACACACACACCACCACCACGCTACGCCACCACACACACACTGCGCACACACACACACACACACACACACACACGAGCAGATATTCTTTCAAATCAACCTTTGATAGAAAGTTGAAAACGAAAATTTAATTTCGTCCCTGTTTTTCAAGAACGCAGTTTCATCCGTTTTATTTCCCACGGTGAAATTAGAACAAAAGATTAGAGAAAGCAAACACAAGAGAGAGGATCTGCGATGCGAAAGAGAGAGCGACAAACTCATTTGACTGAAAAATTCACAACGCGATGGTAATGAAAGTTAAAAGTTTGTCAATTTCTTCTCTTAATTAAACAAATAGCTAGAAGAAAAGGTCAGAAAAAAAAGTGAAAAGAATCAGCTTGATTCTTAAAATTCACCTTTAATGATGTGAAACTAGTGGCGGGGGGGGGGGGGGTGGGGGGGTTGAGGGGGGTCTTTCGCCATGTTGCTTTTGAAGCAAGGGAAATAATTGTGTCCCGCAGGAATTGAATGTTTCTCCTAACACCTCTGCGCATTTCTAAACTCAGCTTTGATCAGCAAAGCGTGTTTGAATTGCTTGAAAATTGTTCCGACATAATAACTGAGTGAACCAGAAAAGAAAACAGAATTGCAAGAAACATTTTCTGAATTAATAAATAGCTTCTGTTGGAAAATTAAATGCAGAGGGTTTTCCCCCTAATTTCTCCTTCCGGTCTCATAAAGTCTTGGTCCGTCAGAAAAAAAAAGAAGTGAATTAAGCATTTCCTTTTAAACAAATAAACAAGTTTTGTTCTATAATATTCAGATTATTCTATTGAATTTTTTTAAAGAGTCAGACGTGTGATTTCTTTTTCGTTATCCCAATTAAACAGACAGATCTGTTTTCTGTGATGCACAACTGTAATCATTTACAACAGCTGTGACATGTGACAGCGAAAGACAGGTTGATAAATCCGACTGGTCAATTTGTTTATCCTCCACCTTCTTTGTCGTCTTGTTCCTCCTTCACATAAATTATGACTCCTCCACCTCACCATTATCGTCATCGTCATTATCATCACGAATCCTAAACATTTGCTATAGCCTAGAAAGAATTTTGCTTTCAACGATATCAACCCTTTCAAAGTGCTATAAACACAGGAAATATGGTGTCTAAGAATAGCTGGGGATTCCCCATGTGATGTGTAGAAGATATGGCCTATCCTACCACCGAAAAAAAAATTAATAAAGAGTAGTAGGTTAATGGATAACAGACCCATGATCTGGTCACCCTTCAGTGACATGAGTCCTCTACCTAGCTGCTGTATAAATGCGAGTTTGGCAGTGAAAGGGTTAAAAGTTTGATGGCTGATAAAACGAAATGAATGGAATAAAAGGAACTTATTGTGTATCTTGTCATGTTTCACTGCCTGTCTTGTTTTCATTTACAAGAAAAATACAACACATGTAAGAGTGGTACAACAACCATCCAGGACTTAACTAAAACTCGTTCCAAAGACTTAACAGTGCCTCAAGTCTACGATCCATTTCACCTTCTTCAATACCCAGCCAACAGCAAGGTGTTCTATCAGGTTTGCTTGTTGTATTACTTTTTCTTCTTTTTTGTCACAACAGATTACTCTGTGAAATTCGGGCTGCTCTCCCCAGGGAGAGCTCGTCGCTACACTGAAGAGCGCCACCTTTTTTTCTTTCTTTTTTCTTTTTTTCCCTGCGTGCGGTTCTTTTATGTTTTCCTATCGAAGTGGATTTTTTTTTGCAGAATTTTGCCAAGGACAACCCTTTTGTTGCCGTGGGTTCTTTTTTACGCGCGCTAAGTGCATGCTGTACACGGGACCTCGGTTTATCGTCTCATCCGAATAACTAGCGTCCAGACCACCACTCAAGGTCTAGTGGATGGTGAAAAAATACAGGCGACTCTGGCGGGATTCGAACAAGTGCGCTCAGATTCTCTCGCTTCCTAGGTGGACGTGTTACCTCTAGGCCATCACTCCACTGATGTAATGGCCACTGATGCAGGAGAACGCAAATATGTAAAGACAGTGGAACCATAGATAATTCACAGTGAGTAAATGTTGCTGTTAATTTCTGTGTTACGTAATTGTAGGTGCATCATGACAATGATGTGTGACAATATGTGTGTATGTGTGTGGTTTGCACGGAGTATATGTGAATTTGCATGCATAATAGGTTGCACTTTTTTTACATTTCCTAAATGATATTTTACTTGAGCATTGCACACCCTGTTTAAATTTCTTAAATAATCTTTTACTTGAGTATGTGTGACGGTATGCAGGATGAATGTACAATAGGATATGTGCAATGTTAGCATTTGTGTCTTTCAATATATTTATACTGATAATTGTAATGAATGATTATCAATTAAAATTTCTTTCTTTTTTAACGAATATGTGAAATGCTTTTATGTGAACAACAACTTAGATAGAAATATATATGTTTATTGTCCCTGTTTAACTAAGTCATGTTTTAATGATTTTTGTGCGTGCATGTTGCGTAAATTGTCTTTTTGTGTTACCGCACCTGATGCAATAATTTCTCTTCATGAGATGATAAAGAGATAATACGGTTATTCTTAACGCTAAGCAAATAACGCTGGTCACGCAACTCAGCCAACTGCCATATTTGGTTATACTTAACTTTTTTTTTTTTTAACCGAGTTGTTGTTCTTGTTCTTGTTCTTGTTTTGTTTGTTGTTGTTGTTGCTGCTGCTGTTGCTTTTTAGTTGAAAGCAGAATTTTTTTTTCCTTTCGGTGACAGTGGGGTAGAACAATAAGTAGTGTATCTCCTGGTTCTTTGCAACACACGAGAAAAACACACTAATTTTGACAAAACCAGAGAGAAGAAAAGTTTGCGAAAGGTACCTCAAGCTCAGGACGAGATTGAATAAGCACAAAAGCACAGAATCTGTCTGTCGTTATCTGTGTGTGCATGGTGTGTGTGTGTGTGTGTGTGTGTGTGTGTGTCTGTGTCTGTGTGTTTGTATCAATCTGTCTGTCTGTCTGTCTGTCTGTCTGTAGGTATGTATGTTTCTTAATAATATTCACTATATTTTCATATCAAAGAGTTCATGTCTTGATATAATGCTAGTGCATTTTCCTTAACATACATTATTTGTAACTTAACAGTGTGTATTTATATCAAGTATATGTATACCTGTTGGAATGTGGCTGTGTCTTTCTAGGCCCGATTTGTTTTGTTTGTTTTCTGTTGTTGTTTTTTGCCCTGAGCTTTTTTATGAGTATGAGCGCTATATATGTGTAATAACCAAAGAAACCTTAAACGCAACACACACACACACACACACACACACACACACACACACACACACACACACACACACACACACACACACACACACACACACACACACACACACACACACACACACACATTTTGTCGACCCAAACACCCATCCCGAGAGAATAGGGAAAAGGAAACCTGTCCAACACTACTTTCACCACACCGTAAAAAAACCGACGATACATTCACCTCATGGTGTTTTTTTGTGTGTGTTTTTTTTTGTGTTTTTTTTGTTTGTTTTTGTTTTTGTTTTGTTTTGTTTTTGTTTTTGTTGTTTGTTTGTTTTTTTGTTGGGTTTTTTTTTTTTTTTTGGTTTTTTGTTGTTGTTGTTGTTTTTTACTTTTTATCCATTCTTTTCTTTTCTGTGTTTTTTTGTTTTGTTTTTTTTTTTTTTTTTTTTTTGGGGGGGGGGGAGTTTTTTTTTTTTGGGGGGGGGATTTTGGTTGTTGTTTTTTCAGTGTTGCACTCCGTGTGACTTATCTCACAAACTCTGGGGACGCTAAGTCCCCCACTCGGGGTCGACGACCACTGAACTAGCAAAGTACCACCACTACCACCACAACACAGGCGTACAGTGAGCGATGACTGATGTCTTCAGGCCAACCAATTGTACTTCGTCATCCTGCTTGATCAAATAAAATTGGATCCCACCATTGGGAATGCTTGGAGGGAGGGGTTCACTCTTTTTCTTTCTTTCTTTCGTTCTTTCTTTCTTTTTCTTTAAAAAAAAATTTACCAGTGTTGTTACTGCCTTTTGGAAATTCTGCGCTGGTGATTTCTTATGTTGCTTCGTTTTCAAAACTTTCCTGTCCCTACTTTTTATAATTCTGATCCACTAATTCTTAGTTCCTTCCTGTAGCTCCATGGTACCTCTATTGGAGGAGACCGGGGAGGGGGAGGGGTGGTTGGGGGAGGGGGGAGTTCTTTCTCTGTAAATAGCATCCCAGCTTTCTGGAAATTATGTGCTCGAAATTTCCTCTTTTCTATCGCTTTCTTTGTTTCTGCCTCTCTTTTTTCTTTTCTTTTTTTTTTCTTTCTTCTTCTTCCATCAGGAAAAAGTACCAAAAAATGGGTGGCGCTGTAGTGTAGCGACGCGCTCTCCCTGGGGAGAGCAGCCGGAATTTCACACAGGGAAATCTGTTGTGACAAAAAGAGAAATACAATACAATACAATATCACTATGATCTGCCTTTTGTTTTTCTTTTTCTTTCTTTTTTTCGCCTTCCCTGTTCATTCCCCTTTGTTTTTGCCAGCAAACTTTGACACCTTCTCTCTTTTGAATGGGGCCTTCATCTTCCTATCTTTTCCCAGCTTTGGCTTTTCTTTTCTGTGGTCCTTGCAATATACTGGTCTCTTTTCTACAGTCTGTGATGTTGGCCTACTATTATGTACTGCACGGTTTTGCTCTGAGGTAAAACACTTGGATGGAGACTAGCGGTCCATTCTGCAGTGTTACATGTCTATATGGCCTTTATTGCTTGTGTGTGTGTGTGTGGCTGTGAAGTATTTTATATCCTTGTTTACGCTTTTCTTTTCTTTTTTTTTTCTTTTTCATTTCCTTTTTCTTTAGATCTGGGGATGATAAATTGATTAAGCGGAAGGGGTGACGTCTTTCACACAGCCTAGTCTTATTCAGTTACTTTAAAGATCTTAATCGGTTACCTTAAAGAGCTTAATGTTTGAGATGACATATCAAGAACTGTTCAGTGCTTTGCAGGGTGTATTTTTTTTCAAATGTGACAAAGTTTGGTGTTTTAAAACGCGATTTATTATTCTTTTATCTGGGCAGTCCTGATGCATGTGAGAGGGCCCTGTGCGGTCAACTGGACTATTAGCAACAATGTCATTTGTATTGTATTGCATTGCATTGTATTGTATTGTATTGTATTACTAATTTTTGTCACAACAGATTTCTCTGTGTGATATTCGGGCTGCTCCCCCCCCACCCCACTCCCCCACCCCCCAGGGACAGCACGTCGCCACACTGAAAGCGACTCCTATTTTTTGTATTTTTCCCTGCTGCAGTTGTTTTTGCTTCTTTTTTTTGTTTTTTTGTTTGTTTGTTTTTGGGGGGGTTGGGTTTTTTTAGGGGGGGGGGTTCCTATCGAAGTGGATTTTTCTACAGAATTTTGCCAGGGACAACCTTTTTGTTGCCGTGGGTTCTTTTACGTGCGCTAAATGCATGCTGCACACGGGACCTCGGTTTATCGTCTCATCCGAATGACTAGCGTCCAGACCACCACTCAAGGGATAGTGGAGGGGGAGAAAATACTGGCGACTGTGCCGTGATTCGAACCAGTGCGCTCAGATTCTCTCGCTTCCTAGGCGGACGCGTTACCTCTAGGCCATCACTCCACAATGACAGTTCCAAGGGTCGACCCGTCCACTATTGCTACAAATCACGTCCATTCATTCCAACGTTTTCTCATTTTCTCCCGTTCCAATCTTTCAGCCTTCGCTTCTTCATCTCCGTTACCTTTCGATTTTGGCATCATTATTTTGCCATCATTATTTTCCTGTTCTGTCAGTCACCCGTGCTGCTTCCCATTGCTAACTGCTTTATGTCTCTCCTTCCCCATGACGTCCCTTTGTTACTGTGCTTTTTTCTTTCTTTCTTTCTTTCTTTCTTTCTCTCTCTCTCTCTCTCTCTTTTTTTTTTTTTTTTTTTTTTGTCCTCGATCGGTTTTTTTTCTACTACATTTACTTTTTGTGCAATTGACAGTGACTGCTTTTAATGAAAAATCTTTGTCAGGTCTACAATGTGTCATTTTGATTCATGTATTGCTTTTTAGTTAAGACCTTTGTCATGTGAAGACAAACTGTCATTTTGATTCATTTATTGCTTTTCGTTAAGACCTTTGTCATGTGAACACAAAGTGTCATGTTAATTCATTTATTGCTTTTAGTTCAGGTGTCATTTTTATTCATGTATTCGTTCTGATTCTTATCTTCCAGAGGCCAAACACGATTCAGACAATCATCAGACAGTTACCCCAAAAAAACGTTCCTTTCAATGTCAGAGATCGACGCACCAAGTCATTAAATTGTAAAATATGTATGTGCATATGTTTTATGTTGCAAGTTTGACTGTATTATTGGAGTGGAGTGAATTAGTGAGTGGATGAGTGGTAGGGTGGATTAGTGAGTGGATGGGTGGTAGGGTGGGTTAGTGAGTGGATGGGTGGTAGGGTGGGTTAGTGAGTGGATGGGTGGTAGGGTGGGTTAGTGAGTGGATGGGTGGTAGGGTGGGTTAGTGAGTGGATTGGGTAGTGGGGTGGGTTACTGAGTGAATGGGTGGTAGGGTGGGTTGTCAGTGGATGGATGGTAGGGTGGTGGTAGGGTGGGTTGGTGAGTGAATGGGTGGTAGGGTGGTGGTAGGGTGGGTTGGTGAGTGAATGGGTGGTAGGGTGGGTTGGTGAGTGAATGGGTGGTAGGGTGGTGGTAGGGTGGGTTGGTTAGTGAATGGGTGGTAGGGTGGTGGTAGGGTGGGTTGGTGAGTGAATGGGTGGTAGGGTGGGTTGGTGAGTGAATTGGTGGTAGGGTGGTGGTAGGGTGGGTTGGTGAGTGAATGGGTGGTAGGGTGGGTTGGTGAGTGAATGGGTGGTAGGGTGGTGGTAGGGTTGGTTGGTTAGTGAATGGGTGGTGGTAGGGTGGGTTGGTTAGTGAATGGGTGGTAGGGTGGGTTAGTGAGTGGATGGGTGGTAGGGTGGGTTAGTGAGTGAATGGGTGGTAGGGTGGGTTAGTGAGTGGATGGGTGGTAGGGTGGGTTAGTGAGTGAATGGGTGGTAGGGTGGGTTAGTGAGTGGATGGGTGGTAGGGTGGGTTAGTGAGTGGATGGGTGGCAGGGTGGGTTAATGAGTGGATGAGTGGTAGGGTGGGTTAGTCAGTGATTGGGTGGTAGGATGGGTTAATGAGTGGATGCATTGTAGGGTGGGTTAATGAGTGGATGCATTGTAGGGTGGGACAGTGAGTGGATGGGTGGTAGGGTGGGTTAGTGAGTGGATGGATGGTAGGGTGGGTTAGTGAGTGGTTGAAGGGGTAGGGTAAGTGTCGTTAGTGAGTGAGTGAGTGAGCAAGGGGTGTGGGGGTGGGTAGTGAGTGAGTGGGTGAGTTGGAGGGCTAGAGTAGGTGGGTGGTTGAGTGAGTGGGTGAGTGAGTAGGTGATTAAAGGACAGGATAAGTGAGGGAGTGAGTGAAATCAGGGTATGTGGGTTGTTTACGTGAATGAGTGGGATGGAATGAGCGAGTGAGTGAGGGGTTGGTTGGTGGGTGGCTGAGTGAGGGGTTGGTGGCTGAATGAGAGAGTGAAGGTCAATGTCAAGGTTTCAACTTTGAAAGCGAACAATAATTTTGATTGGCCAATCGTCACGTAGTACATTAACCCCTCATCAACGGGGGTGAAGAAGACGCCGGCCACACAAAAAATCCAGTTGCTAGGGCAGCAGCCCAGATGCAGCAGAGGTGGCCATCGAACAGAACAGCTCTGATCGATAGCTGTGGTCAGCCATGGCGATGACAAGCGATGTCTGATAAAGGCGAGTGCACACAAAAAATAGAAGCAGCGTGGCCCGCAATTACTGGTCACATTGTGCCATTCGGCTCTGGTCTTGTGGGACTCGCAGGAAGCTGGAAAGGGGTGGGGTGGAGGTGGGGGTGGGGGTGCAGAGAGTGGTGTGGGTGGGTGTGAGCTGTGCGGGGGTGTTCGGTCGAGGGAGGAGGGGATGTGTGTGTGTGAGGGGGGGGGGTTGGAAGCAGGGGTGGTGGTGATGGTGGAGGAGGAAATATGGAGGATGGATTGTGAAGGAATTCTCGATTAGACTGTTGGGAATACCCTGGTGTTGTTGATGTTGTAGGTTTTCGAATCTGTTTCATTTTGTTTCTGTATCTGTCTGTCTTTTTGTCTGTCTCTCTATTGCACGTTTTTACGCGCGAGCGCATGCACGTACGTACGTACACACACACACACACACACGCACACACACACACACACACACACACACACAGGCACACGCATACACGCACACCCCACCCCACCCCCCGACCCCCCACCCCCACACGCACACACACATACACACACCTACCAACTCGCATAACACACACACACACACACACACACACACACACACACACACACACACACACACATACACACCACTCAGTATCCATGCTGCTCAGAGCAAGTACAATGCTTAGAAATAACATTGTTGAGGCTCATTGCCATTGCTGGCGTCAGAGGTGAAGAAACAGTCGACCACGATGCTTAATGTCAGTATGTGTGTATGTGTTTGTCTGTCTGTCTGTCTGTGTCGGTGTAGGTCTGCCTGTGTCTGTTTGTGTGTATGTACGTGTGTGTCTATGTGTTTGCTGATGTGACTCTGATGAGAGAGAGAGAGAGATAGAGTGTGTGCCGTATGTGAGTGAGAATGCATCTGTGCCCATAAACAGTCCAACAGATAGAATGCATATCTGAAGCGTATGCTTAATCGCGATTATGCCAGAGTGCGCACATGTGTCAGTCAGTGTGTGTGTGGAGGGGTAGGGGGGGTGGGGTTCCCCCAGAGAGGCCTGGCTGGCAGGCGGACAGATCGCCAACAGATTGCGGGCTTCATGGGCCCTGGGCCCTCCCTGCCCCTGGACAGCCCTTCATGCATGCATAACCAGATGTGGGGGGCTGGGGGGTGCGGGGGAGGGAGACACATGGTTCCTTTTGCTTGTTCGGGCTTTTTCCATACACACACCCACACACACACACACACACACACTACGCACGCGCGCACACACACACACTGCGCACGTGCGCGCGCACACCCCCCACCCTTACACACACACACACACACACACACACACACACACACACACACACACACTGCGCACGCTACGCGCGTACATACACTCACACACACCACACAGTTCGCGTGAGCACACACGCACGCACACATACACACAACATAGTTCGCATACGCGCACGCACGCACGCACACACACACACACACACACACACACACACACACCTCTGTGTCTGTCTGTCGATCGGTCGGTTAGTCTGCCTGTCTGTCTGTCTGTCTGTTTCTCTCTCTCTCTCTCTCTCTCTCTATATATATATATATATATATATATATATCTGTCTGTTTCTCTCTCTCTCTCTCTCTTTGCCCCCCCCCTCTCTCTCTCTCTCTCTCTCTCTCTCTTTGCTCTCTCCTCTCTCACTCTCTCTCTGTCCCCTCCACTCTCTATCTGTCCCCTCCACTCTCTCTCTGTCACTCTCTCTCTGTCCCCTCCACTCTCTCTCTGTCCCCTCCACTCTCTCTCTTTTTGCCCCCTCCCCCCTCTCTCTCTCTCTCTCTCTCTCTCTCTCTTTGCTCTCTCCTCTCTCTCTCTCTCTGTCCCCTCCACTCTCTGTCTGTCCCCTCCACTCTCTCTCTTTTTGCCCCCCTCTCTCTCTCTTTTTGCCCCCTCCCCCTCTCTCTCTCTCTCTCTCTCTCTCTCTCTCTCTCTCTTCATAAGTAATATTCTGCCTCACCAATTAGGACGGCGTCTTCATAAACAAGCCGTCATGCCCATTCTGACATGTGATTGATGAGGAACAACTGGTAATAAGAGGGGTGGGGGCAGCAGCGAGGTGCTTGGG
>NC_134893.1:49286029-49331029 GCF_041734735.1 Babylonia areolata | reverse complement strand
TGAAACAGAATCGAATTCCAAGACACAACAGAAGATAATTTAGTTTCTGACAAAATTGATGGCAAAAAATATTATTTAAATAACATTGCATAATTCGATAAACTTGTTCAGATTAAACAAGACCCCTTTTACTCCGGTTAAATAAAAATGACGACAAAAATATTATAGACAGATTGAAAATAAGTGCATTTGATTTTCGTGGAGTAAATTAAGTTTCGTGATTCGCCGGCGTGTATTTAGAGTATTTCATAATGAAATAGGTTTCGTCTCTTCTTCCTTATATGTCACAATAACAATCATGTTTTGAAATCGTTTTCCAGTCTCTGTCATAACCTTATGAGCACTAGCTCGCGCGCGCGCACACACACACACACACACACACACACACACACACACACACATATATATATATATATATATATATAAACATTCGCGCGCGCTCACACACACACACACACACACACACACACACACACACACACACACTAACACTAACACTAACACTAACACACACACTAACACACACACTAACACGCACAGAGAGAAAGAGAGAGGGGGAGGTGTAGAGTGAGTAGAAAAAGACAAAGACAGAGAATCAAAGACAGATACAGACAGACAGACAGATAGACAGAGAACACCGGAGCACTCTCGAGCTTGAATCGTGTTCTGCTGAGAGCAAAAGGGAAAATTAAAAGTTTTATTTCCCCTGCCGACCGACGGCGATTTCTTTTCAAAAAACAAAGACTGCATGATCAATATATTCAGAATTGGCATGTTGAACTTCATTAGAACGAACTGTACCTAAACTACAGAATGTTTAAAGAAAGATTTGAATTTTTAACATACTTAATAATCCTCCAAGAACATTTATCTAAGTGTATATGTTATATATATGTATGTTATATATATATATATATATATATATATGTGTGTGTGTGTGTGTGTGTGTGTGTGTGTGTGTGTGTGTGTGTGTGTGTGTGTGTGTGTGTGATAGTCAGTTGTGGCCGACTAGGACCATCAGAACAGCAGAGGAGGCAACTGCTGTTCCGACTATTTGGGCTAGAATTTGATTATAGTGGAGAGTGTCTTGCCCTAGTACATCCCCACTCTCTCGGCCATGAGGGTTTTAGGACAGTCGGCATTGGGATGGTTCCCAAAGGCCAACTAGCCCACATGGCTGCAGCACTAAGAGCCAGTGCAATTTTGCCTCCTAGTTTGAGAGTCATAGTCCTTCACAAAAGACTAAGCTGTAAATGGTTTCCCACTGACTGGAGAAACCATTGATAATACAGCTCTCACTCTGCTGTTGGCCCAAATGTAAACTTATGTCAATCTGTGATATAAGCTGAGTGTTGGGCCTAAATATAAGTATATATTAAGATATAAAACACTGAACCATTGATTGCCTACAAAGACAGGACGCATTCAAGGTATTGAAAGAAATGAAAGACTGTGTACTAAATGTAATTTGAATGATCTTGGTGATGAGTTCCATTATATTTTTCAATGTTCTTTTTTCAGCCATCACAGAAAACATTTGATAAAGCTTTGAAGTTCTCGCAATTGTTTACGACCAAAAAAATCATCTTTATTGAAACTGTCTAAATCTATAAAAAAAATTATCATGCAACATTTTTTTTTAATATTACCATTCCACTCGGCTAGATGTCTATACACTTTGGGGTAGTTATTGTCTGTGCAATTTGCATAATGTGAAATCAGATGCTTTGTGTTCAGATAATACTCTAAACATTATTTCATTCACTTAATTTACAAGTCCGTCATGTCCTGTGTAACATTGCCACATACATTGTTGCCATATATTGTTTGCTTTTTGACCATTTTGGGTTTTTTTCATGTGCCCCCATGGGGATTTTCTGGAATAAAATTTTGAATCTCTGTTGACACGAAAAAAAAACGGAAAAAAAAAAACCGGACAGACAAACTTCTGCGTTCACTCGTATGCACACGAGTGGGCTTTTACGTGTATGACCGTTTTTACCCCGCCATGTAGGCAGCCATACTCCGTTTTCGGGGGGGTGCATGCTGGGTATGTTCTTGTTTCCATAACCCACCGAACGCTGACATGGATTACAGGATCTTTAACGTGCGTATTTGATCTTCTGCTTGCATATACACACGAAGGGGGTTCAGGCACTAGCAGGTCTGCACTTATGTTGACCTGGGAGATCGTAAAAATCTCCACCCTTTACCCACCAGGCGCCGTCACCGTGATTCGAACCCCGGACCCTCAGATTGACAGTCCAACGCTTTAACCACTCGGCTATTGCGCCCGTCGGACAGACAAACAACAGAGGAAGAAAACAAAAGAAAACAAACTAAAATAAAATTAACTACAGCAAGGCAAGAAGGCAGTACAAGCACAGCCAAAGAGTAACGAAAGAGAGAGAAAGAGAGAGATGTGCCCGGAGGGTCTAATTCTGCCTTGGTATCAACTCGCACTCTTGGACACCGGCAACGATGGATGGATGGAGCGGGATGCTGGACTGGTCAAGAAAACGAAAGACAGCAAATTTACTTATCTTCCCCTCGGACGCTGAGGTGTAGCGTGATTAATTCTAGGTGCCTGCACGCACTTCGCTACTTCCCCCTCCTTTGACGAGAGAGATGAATGGGGGATGGAACGACGGGGGAGTGTAGAAGGTGGGAGATTGGGGGGGGGGGGAGGGTAAGAGAGGAGGGTGGGGGGGAGGTGGACGGGTAGTGGAAAGGGAAGTAAGGCCGGATGGGGGAAGGTGCTTAACGTCATGAATGTCAACAAGGAACGTCATGATAATGTGTGCTCAAGGGTCGGCCCAAGGACCCGTCATTACACGTCAAGAGTGCTGTGCTGTGCTGTGCTGTGCTGTGCTGTGCCGTGCTGTGCTGTGCTGTGCCGTGTTGTGCTGTGCTGTGCTGTGCTGTGCCGTGCCGTGCTGTGCCGTATTGTGCTGTGCCGTGCCGTGCTATGCTGTGCTGTGCCGTGCTGTGCTGTGCCATGTTGTGCTGTGCTGTGCTGTGCCGTGCTGTGCTGCGCCGTACTGTGCTGTGCTGTGCTGTGCTGTGCTGTGCTGTGCCGAGCTGTGCTGTGTTGTGCTATGCTGTGCTGTGCTGTGCTGTGCTATGCCGTGCCGTACCGTGCTGTGCTGTGCTGTGCCGAGCTGTGCTGTGCTGTGCGGTGACGTGCTGTGCTGTGCTGTGCAGTGCAATGCTGTGCTGTACTGTGCGGTGCCGTGCCGTGCCGTGCTGTGCTGTGCTGTGTTGTGTTGTGCTGTGGTGTGCTGTGCTGTGCTGTGTTGCGCTGTGCTGTGTGTTCAAGGTTCGGCCCAAGGACCCGTCGTTACACGTCAAGAGTGCTGTGCTGTGCTGTGCTGTGCTGTGCTTTGCTTTGCTTTGTTGTGCAGTGCTGTGCCGTGCTGTGCGGTGCTGTGCTGTGCTGTGTGGTACCGTGCCGTGCCGTGCCGTGCCGTGCTGTGCTGTTCTGTGCTGCGCTGTGCTGTGCTGTGTGTTCAAGGGTCGGCCCAAGGACCCGTTGTTACACGTCAAGAGTGTTGTGCTGTGCTGTGCTGCGTTGTGCAGTGCTGTGCTGTGCTGTGCTGTGCTGTGCTGTGCCGTGCCGTGCTGTGCTGTGCTGTGCTGTGTGTTCAAGGGTCGGCCCAAGGACCCGTTGTTACACGTCAAGAGTGCTGTACTGTGCTGTGCTGTGCTGTGCTGTGCTGTGTGTTCTAGGGTCGGCCCAAGGACCCGTTGTTGCACGTCAAGAGTGCTGTACTGTGCTGTGCTGTGCTGTGCTCCTTGAAGTGTTGAGATGCTGTAAGCCTGTGTGTGTGTGTGTGTTAAAAGAACAAATGAATAAAAGAGAGAAACAAAGAAAAGAAAGAAAGAACAACGTAGAGCCGAATAAAGCTGGACAACCAGAGAGGGTGGGGGAAGAATTGTCTCCTCCTGACCGACAGCTCTTCAGAGGGCGACAGAAAAAGAGGAGTATCTCTTTTCAGCTCCTGGTCGGGAAAGGAAGAGGGGGGAGAGTGAGACGGTGGAGAGAGGAGAAAGAAAGGCACAGAGAGAGAGAGACAGACAGAAAGACAGAGATTAATATGCATATAGACAGACAGAGACAGAGGGAGAAAGGGAGAGCGGAAGGGAGCGACAGAGACATAAAGAGAGAGAGGGGGAGAGAGAAGAGAGAGTGGTGAAAGAGAGGAGGGAGAGAGACAGAGAAGAGAGAATGGTGGTGGGTGAAAGAAAAATTAAAATCTTCTTCTTACCATGCCCTCACAAATGACAAGACTGAGAAAAAAGACAGCAGACAGACAGACAGACAAAACAGAGAAGGTGGGACATCTAGAAGGGGAAAGAACTGTCTCTACCTGAAAAGCTTTTTCTGAAGCCGACGGGGGGAAAGAGTAGATCTCTTTTCAATCCCTTTTACCAGGATGGACAGGAGACTATCCCGACAATAAAGAGAAGAATTCGTTTCAGGAAGAAAGTAGAGAAGGAGTGTGAGTGGGTGGGTTCGGTGTAGAGGAAATAATAGGTAGAAGAGATCGAGAGGAAGGGTGGCATGGAGTGGCAGGGGGTGGAAGAGTGGGATATGGGGGCGGGGGGGGGGAGTTGGAGGAACAGAGGCGGCAGAAGGATAGAAGGGCCGGAGAGAGAGAGAGAGGAGGGTAGTGTGGGTGGAGTGGGAGATAGAAAGAGAGAGAGGTGGGGTGGAGAGGGGTGGGGGCAGGCAAGAACAGAAAGAAACAGAAACTAAGACAGGTTTGTTTGTTTGTTTTGTTGTTGTTGTTGTTGGTTTGTTTTTTTGTTTCTTTTTTGTATGTTTTTTTTTGTTTTTTTGTTTCTTTTTTATTAAGAGGCAGCAGAGAGGGGGTTAAGTGTGTGGGTGGTGTGAGCTAATGAAAGAGGAGAAAGAAGGGATTATGAGAGTAAGAGAGAGAGAGTGGCGGGGGTGGGGGGGGGGGTGGCGGCAGATATGCATATACAAAAAAGAGGGGGGAAGCAAAACAGGGATAAAGAACGAAAAAGCAACCCCCAAAAAAAATCATAACAAGGTACGAAAGACGTAAAATGATCGACAAAAGACAGGATTACAGAAAGAAACAATGAAGGAAAGAAAGAAAGAAAGAAAGAAAAATAAAAGGAAGAAGCAAAAAAACAAAAAAAGATGAAACTGGACGATTCTTTTTTTCTTTTCTTTTTTTTCGGAAAAGTGGTTGAGTAGGCACATTTGCTTCTTTTTTTCTTTCTTTTTTTTATCCAACCTTCAAGTTAAAAAAAAAAATAACAAAGGAAAAACACGAAAAAAAGAAGAAGAAAGCAGAGAGAAGAAAGAAACCTTTTCTGGCACCAAGACCATGTCCCAATCGCACCAGCAGGTTCACACATTATGATGAGAGGCTTCGCGCCGTACTCCCCTTCACAGTTCTCGCGTCTCCTCTCCTTTCGAGCGTGCCCAAGTATGCAAACATGCGTGCGAACACACGCTCTCTCTCTCTCTCTCTCTCTCTCTCTCTCTCTCTCTCTCTCTCTCTCTCTCTCATGCACACACACACACACACACACACACACACACACATCAATCACATCACATCACATCACATCGGCACACACACACACACACACACACGAGTGCGCATGATCCGCGAAAGGCTCTGAAGTGGTACCTGCAATTTTCTCTTTAGTCCTGTTATTTAATGTTAGCTAAAACATAGAGCATGCAATGGAGTCTCTCGTACAAAAATGAAATAAAGATTCAGACAAGCACACACACACACACACACACACACACACACACACACACACACACACACACACACACACACACACACACACACACACACACACACACACAGTTATGAGGGAAGGGGTCACGGCCTTAGGAAACGGGGTACTCAATGCAGTGGCTGCACTGGTCCGTAAGTTGCAGACTAAAAAACTGTGCCAAGAATCGTCTTAGCCGGTGTTATGTAACTGTTGCACACACACACACACACACACACACACACACACACATTCGTTCCTCGAAAAATAAGTACTTAACACCATCGGTTCATCAATTCAAGCGACGTTTCAAACACTGAAACCAGTAACAATAGAAACTGTTGTGCATGTGAACATGAACGTTATCTGTCTGTCACCGTCATTTTTTTGTTGTGTTGTTGTTGTTGGGGTTGTTTTTTTTATCAGGGCTACGTTCAGCAGGCATCACATGTTCAATTATATTTGAAGATTAAAGCCAACTTGCCTGAAGGGAACGTTAACCTTTATGTTGCTGATGAACGTAATGGTGATGGGATCAAGCGGGATAACGCGGAGGAAAAAAAGACATTCAGAAGTGCACGTGCAAATGGGTCGCAGTAAGGTGTATATGGGGGGTGGGCGGGGGAACGTGATATCATGATTCTAGCAACCGTGTCAGGGCAAACAGCCTGGGGTGGTATTAGGGAGCTATCATAATATCTGGGTCAGTTGACAGCACAGCGTCAGGTCATTCATGCACATAATATGATTTATCTCCCAACTGGTGATCTAAGACAGCCTGTATGCACCCAATTGTTTATATTATCATAACTGTAACTTTCTGATCAGTGGTTGTACGTCAGCTAGAAAGCTGTTTTATATTTGTGGAAAGTTGGCTGGTGATTTTAAATCAGTCGTCACCTCTTCCCACTCTGTACCCCGTCATCAGCTACCTGAAGTGTTTTCATACTATCTTTTCAAAGAACTTGAAGTCACTGATATTAGATAAGAATTCTATCCTATGACAACTGCTGTATTATCTGTGATCAGTTCGAGTAAAGTCACTAATTCAGTTTCTTCTGTTTTTGACTGCTTCCAACCTGTCATAGAAGATGAGTTTAGAAAGATCATTTTAAAGGCAAACCGACCGCCTGCCAACTAGATCCCATGCCTACCGCTTTGTTAGTTGAAAACGTTGACAGTCTCTTGCCCACTTTGACACATACAGTAAATGAAAGCCTTTGTCAAGTTAGTTATAAAGCTGCAGTTGCAAAACCACTATCTAAGAAGTCCACTCTGGATCAGAATGTTCTACAACATTATCGACTAATCTCACATTTATCTTGTATGTCTAAGGCCAATGAAAAAGTAGCTGTGGGTCAATTATTTGAATACCTAAACTCACATTCCCTGCTACCACCCATTCAATCAGCATACATACTCTCACATAGTATAGAGACTGCACTTCTCAAGGCCACTAATGATATGCTCCTGGCATTAGATCAAGGACATGTTTCTGGTCTTACTCTTTTAGTTCCCAGCGCAGCATTTGACACCATAGACCATACACTTCCGTTGCACATCTTTCATCACGACTATGGGCTTTCTAGATTAGCTCTCTCTTAGAGTCGCACAGGTTTATAGAACATGTCACTCAACAAAAATAGATCAAACCATACAGTCTTTACAGTAATGCATAACAGATGTCAATTCATGGATGACAGATTACAAACTCAAACTGAATGATGATAAAAACAGAAGCATTTCTCGTTCACTCAAAGTGCTCATTTACTGACTTGCCTAAGCCTTCATCTATCCTGGTTGGAACCTCAGATATATCTTTCTCAGCATCTGCATGCAATTTAGGGTTCGTGATTTCAGATGACATAACACATGATATACACATAAACTGCATTTGTAGGTCGACATATCCAGCACTCTGACAAATCAGCTCCGTTCGCGAATGTCTAACTACAAAAACCACAAAGACATTTGTTTGTTCTTTTGTTCTCTATCTACCGTATGAAGATCGCCCACACTGATGAGTGTCCATGTGGCACTGGACCCCAGACCCCTGAACACATCCTCCAACACTGCCCAACCCATGAAGCTCTACGGCGTCAAACCTGGCCAGGGGGCACAGAGCTACAGGCGCAGCTTTGGGGAGACCGCCACGACCTGGAGAAGACCGTGGGTTACATCGTGGCGACAGGGGTGACCGTCTGACGCAGCTAAAACATCGAACGCAGAAGAAGAAGAAGAAGTTCTCTATCTAGATTAGATTATGGAAATGCTCTTCTTGCTGGCTGTCCCATGCACCGTGTTGACAAACTTCAACAAGTTCAAAACTCAGCAGCACTACTCACGGACTCACTCAAGGCATCACTCCCCTACTCGCTTCCCTTCACTGGCTTCCCATTCAAGCACGAATACAAACAAACTCTTAGTCCTCTGTCACAATTTCTTCACTGATTCTTGTCCTATCTTTCGGATCTACTCTCTGTCTATTCACCATCCAGAAAACCCCATTCTTCAAATGCGATGCTCACATTGTGTAGTCCAAAAACTCGCACAAAACTTAGCTGAACGTTCCTTTTCTTTTGTTGCACCCAAACAGAAGACTTCGCTACACTTCACACGGTGGATAGGTGAGTCAATACATGATAATAATGATGATACGGATACTTATATAGCGCCTGCCTTCAGTCAGAAACCAAACTCTAAGCGCTTTACAAACACATAGTCATTTGTACAATCAGCTGCTTACCTGGGTAGAGGCAACTGACAACTGCCATTGGGTGCTCATCATTCATTTCCTATGTCATTCAGTATAGTTTCAGTCACGCACACACGCACTCCCACGGCCATGTATTGTTTTACATGTAAGACCGTTTTGTTTATTTACCCGCCATGTACGCAGCCATACTACCTTTGGGGGCGGGGGGAGGGGGGTACATGCTGGGTAAGTTCTTACTTTCATAACAAACCGAACGCTGACATGGATTACATGATCTTTAAAGTACGTATTTAATCTTCAGCGTGCGTGTACACACAAAAGGGGTTCAGCCACTAGCAGGTCTGCACATGATTTATGTTGACCAATGAGATTGGAAAAATCTCCACCCTAAACCCACCAGGTGCGACGGGGATCGAACTCCGGAAACGCTTGCGAGAATCCAAAGCCCTATCCGTTTGACCACCACACATCTGTTTGAGAAAACAAAATAATGCCAAACGGTTTAAAGACGTGTCTGTTACATCAGATTTGCCCAGAGGACACAAAATAAGCCAGGGATCTAAACTCTGTAGGATCAGCGGATGCGTGCCAGCCGCCAGCCGTAGGACTTTCTTGGCCTTCCTCACGCCGGTAATTACTTGCACGGCCAGGAGATCGCGTCCTGCACGCCTGGCCGCCTCACGTAATGGCAGGCCTACAAGCGCTCGTGACGGCGGCGCTCAAAGCGCGCGAGCAGCCGTTGCAGTTGTCTGCACACATCAAGACCCTCACGCAAGACTGCACAACGCAGCCACTGAACTCTGCCAAGATGAGACCTGGAGTGTTTTTCGTGAATGGAAATGTAGCTGTGTGCAACGCGGTTTCTTATTTTCTTTCTTTTTGTTCTCACGTTTGTTTGTTTGTCTGTTATAAGTCAGTGTGGTGATGATAAAAGAATGTTAGTTGAGCTTTCGTTATATTTTTTCACTGTTAATTTTGTTAGAAGATATATGCAACTGCATCAGAACTATCAGTCACTGAGGATATAATGAACACGCTGCACTTCCTTTAAAAGCCACAGATTCTTTTACATGTGCTAAGTGTATGCTTTAGCTGGGACAACAGTTTATTGTCTCCTTTGAAAGACTAGCAACCAAGACTACCAATCAAGCTCCAGTGGAAAGAAGCGGAGGGACAAGAAAAATATGTCAGTCTGGGACCTATCGTTTGTAAGGAAAGAACTACATCAATTAGGCCACAACTCTGCTACATATTTGAACCGAGAATGGCGTTTCTGCACACTCCAGTTCTTCAATGTCTACATCTTTGCAGAAGCCACCATGAAGCCACCTGCAGCAACCAATCAACCACAGCCATCTTTCAGGTGGTTGCTGTCAGTGTACCATGTTGTTATTCCTTGGGGTTTTGTCCATGATTTGACACTGGGTCCGCATTCAGTGTCTAATGAACACACTGGGTGAAGAATTACCCATGTCCAGAGCTGATTGTGTGTATAGCATGCAAGGGGGAACAACGGAAATGCATCAGTATTCTCTCTCTCTCTCTCTCTCTCTCTCTCTCTCTCTCTCTCTCTTTGGATTCTCCCGAGGCACAAGGTCGTCCACAGACGCTGCATGGAATGGAGTCCTGTAAGGATGGACCCCGTTTTCTCCAATTCCTTTTCCTGACAAATCAGTATTTCACAAGTGTTATCTGATTGTTTGACCCATCTGTTATTGGGTGAGGTGACAAGTGCACGTATGATGAATGGTGATTGCTTCTGCAAAACGGGCATGTGCCTAGTGCATGGAGCATTTACCCAGTCAGTGAAATGTTCCAGATATGAATCGTGGTCTGGCTGGGTATGGCTCACCGTTCATTTTTAACTTCAGTAGCGGTCTGGAAACTGGTGTGTTGTCAAAGAAAATAAAAACGAAAATGATGATAATTAAAAACAAATCAGCAAGAGTTATCACTGAGAAACTTCCATTGAAAATATACTTTTGTGTATTAGCACAAATACTAACCATTGTTTTTGCTTTGTTTTGTTGTTTGTTTGTTTCGTTCTTTGTTTTTTGGGTGGTTTTTGTTTGGGTTTTTTGGGGGGGTTGTTTGTTTGTTTGTTTGTTTGTTCTTGATGGAGGGGGATAATACATCACTAAGGGGATTTGAACTGAAACAAAATAATGATAACACTAAAACAAAAATTAAAAGAAATTATTACCACCACCACCACCACCACCACCCCCCCCACCCCCCACCCCCCCACCCCCAAGAACGCAATAAGAAGAAGACACACAAAGGGTGTGCGTTATACCACAAAACCGCATTTGCCCTAGGCTATTCTAGAACTGATGGCAGTGTAGTTCTATGGAAGGCCAGACATAACGCTGCCTGTGACAGTATCTCTTTCTCAAGAGAACCCCGACACTCCCTGCTCCTGCCGCTATCTTTCTTTCTTCTACTTTTTCTCTCTTTTTTTTCTTATTTTATGTTTTTTGTTTGTTTGGGTTTGGGGGGGGGGGGGGTCCTTCGTCTTCTTTTTCCCTGTCTATCACTTATCGCCCACGCTCTTTTTCAGCTAAAAAAAAAAAGAAAAGAAAAGAAAGGAAGGAAGGAAGAAAGAAAGAAAGAAAGAAAAAAAGAAAGAAAGTGAATTAGGATAAAAGTAGGGAAAACTAGAGAGGGGAGGGGGGTAAGAACTGTCTTCCTGAATGATAGCTCTTCAGCTGCTGACGGAAAAGGGGTGGATCTCTTCAGGAAGGGCAAGAGACTATCCTGACAACAGCAGACAGTAAGGGAGGGAGGAGAGGAGGAGGGGAGGATGGAGGGGGAGGGTAGAGAGGAAGAGACAAAGGGGAAAGGGGAAACGAGATAGATAGGGAGGGGGGAAGTAATGAGACAGGGACCGGCCGAGAGAGACAAAAGAGAGAGAGCTAGGGACACACAGAGACAGAGAGGGAAATGGACGAAGGAGATACAGAGAGGGGGCGGGGAGGGGAGGGGGGAGACAGAAAGAGACAGACAGAGAGACACAGAGAGAGAAAGTGTGTGGGGGCGGGGTGGAGAGATACACAGAGAGAGAAAGTGTGTGTGTGGGAGAGAGAGAGAGAGAGAGAGAGAGAGAGAGAATGAAGCACGTATCAATTCGGCTGCGCACATATTATACCCAGTTGAAAGACCGACGAGATAATAAACATGCTGACAGTTATGCGATCCATTTTCAGGGTAACACGATTCTTTCTCTTTTATTTAGTTTAAATCCGAGAAAACAGCGATCGACTGCCATTTTATTTGTTGTTGTTGTGGTGGTGGTGGTGGTGGTTATTATTCTTATTGTTGTAATCAAAATAACATTTCTGGGATTTTTTTTTTTCCTTAGCACACAGAAGCACACCTTTTTTTTCCTGAAAATGACAAATCTGTGCGTAGAGGAGAGGGTTGGAGTGTGTGTGTGTGTATCGGGGGTGGGGGGCGGGTGTGGGGGTCTGGGTTTGCTGGGACAAAAGCCCGGCTTGGTTTGGGTCTGTTTCGGCCTTATTCTTGTCATAAAGAAGCCATTGATTAGCATGACTGTTTGAGTGATATTAATATAGTGATATGCAAATGACATACAACCATGTGTAATTGTTGTTTTTCGAGGCCTGACTAAGCGCGTTGGGTTACGCTGCTGGTCAAGCATCTGCTTGGCAGATGTGGTGTAGCGATTATGGATTTGACCGAATGCAGTAATGCCTCCTTGAGCTACTGATACTGATACTGATCACAACACGCATTTCCTTGTGTTGATTTGACCGGCTTGATGTGGTTCGTTTCCAACCGGGAAAAAAAACTCTTTTTAGGGCTGATGAATCAATCCTGATGGTCCTTCTTATTCAGATGAACACTGACTTCATTCCGAGGAAATGATGGTGTAATATCGGTTCACAACAGGCATTAGGAGCGCAAATGTGATTCAAATAAGCAAGTACACACACACACACACACACACACACACACACACACCACCACCACCACCACCACCACCACACCACACCACACCACACCACACCATAGCACAGAACAGTACAGCACAACGCAAAACCGTCTAAAAACACTTATAGTGAATAGACGTTAAACTGAAGAAAACACAATACAAAGCAACACAGCACACGTTCATGTACATTTACATTTACATGTACATAAAAACATAAAAGACAGACAGAGGGCGGAGTTCAAATTTGTTTCATTAGTTTCATGATGCGTTGATGTATGCAAGTTATAAAACAAAAATTGTCGAAGCAGGAAGGAAGGAAAACAAAGTAGAGACAGAATGAAAAGCAGAAAGAAAGGGACAAAGAAAGTAAACGAACGAAAGAGAAAAGGACAGAGAGAACGAATAAAATAAATATAAACAAAGACAAACAGAAAGGCAGACATAAATTCATACCGAAGAAAAGAAAGAAAAAGACAAGACGAGAAAAGGAACGAAGAAAGGAAGGAAGAAACAAAAGAAACAAACAAACGAAAAAGAGAAAGAAAGAAAGAAAATAAGAATCATTCCCAACCTCACAGAGACTGAGACAAGAAAATTGAGAAAAATTGATAAAGAGGGTAGAGAGAAATGAAAAGAGAATGACAGAAGAAGGGATGAAGAACGGAAGCAAAAACTGAGAACAGGATAAAACACTGAACAAAAACAAGAAAGACATCCAGGAGGAAAGAAAAAAAAATGAAAGCAGAGAAAGAAAGAAAAGTATGAAGGGTGGAAGAAAAGAAAGAAAGAAAAGAAAAAGCGAGAAAGGAAATTGAGAAAGAAACAAAGAACGAAAAGGGCGAGAAGCAGAGAGAAAACAGAAAGAAAGAAAGAAAGAAAAAGTGAAAACAAAGAAGAGGAAAAGAAACCTTTCTGTGGCAAAAATGTCCAGATCGCGTGTGCAGCTACACATGGGCACACAGAATGAGACACAGTGGACATCCTCAGTGTTACATCCTTTTTCCAACGTACGCAAGTATGCATGCACAACACACACACACACACACACACACACACACACACACACGCTGCGCGCGCGCACACACACACACACACACACACAAACGTGTGCGCATGCATGCACACACGCGCACATACACATACGCAAAGAAAAGAAAAATCAACTGTCTGGCTGTACATTCTCATCAGGTTTTCATCATTTACCATTTCACATGCTCACGTTTCACATGTAACCACGTTCCAAATATTAATACAGTACTGAGGGAAGAATCAGTTGTGCACACAGAAGTAAACTTCATGTCCTCGTCACACCAACATCTGATCTGGGCTACAACAGAAAGCTGTGACAAGAGACGACAAAATCAGACATGAGTCAAGATTCCTTTACTGCTGTTCAGCCAACGGGAGTGCCAGCAGACAGCTATCGGACTTTCTTGGCCTTCCTCACGCCGGTAATCACATGCACGGCTGGGAGATCGCGTCCTGCACGCCTGGCCGCCTCACGTAATGACAGGCCTAACAAACTCTGCTGGTGACGGCGGCGCTCAGAAAGCGCCTACGCAACCGTTGCAGTTGTCTACACATATGACGGTCTTCATGCAAGACTGCACAACACAGCCTCTGAAATGAGAGTCGGAATACTTTTCGCGAATGTTCAGGAATGTTGTGTAGTGTGCAAGATAGTTACGTATCTTATCATTCTATGCTCCTTTTTTTCTCATTCTTTATGTATGAAGTCATGAAGTATTTCAAGCTTCAGTTGTTTCTTTTTCTTCTAACATATGGTAAAATACCCTCAACTGACATTGCACAGGCAATAATCATTCTGCTCACCTTACCTTTCACCTTTTTACTCTACCTCTTCTCCTCTGTCACCTCAGCACACTTTTCTCCCTTGCCGCCATGGAGACAGCCAGCCAGATATAGTGAAACAAAGAGGGAGGCAGAGAGAGGGAGTAGTGGATGCCAGCATCAACGCACAGTAACTATTAACACTCAGTTTCCACTTATTTGGAGCAAAATCATCAATTAATATCAAACAGCATCTAAAACGTTCGTCTGTCACATCAGAGTCAGAAAAACGTACGTCTGTGACCTCAGGAGACTGGCGATAACATCGACTGACTGCACATAACCGTTAGATGAGGGAGATGCTGGCTACATGAAAGAACTGACCGCCAGACAGGGGACTGTAAAAAGCGTCCACCTCTGGGAGCCATGCACTGTGTACTCTGAGTTCCAGACCTTTGAGACATTACTGAGTTCATCTTAATGCCATTGCATCTGGTAGATCACAGCACATACAGTGCTTACTCAGCCTACATGCTTATCTAGTGCAGTGGGGAGTGTGCATTTGCTCCAGAACGATTTGTTTGTGCAGCGGATCAGAGGCGTGTGGTGCTTCCTTGCTTTTTGTTGTGCTGGGAGATTACTCTTCTTCCTAAATAAATTGATGCAGTCTTTCTGTAAATTCTTTTCCCACATACTGAAGCCCTTTGACCGTTACGTTCATAGTGTTTGTGTTCATTTTCATCTTAGAGGCTGATATACACACAAGCATGAAGGCAGAGGAAGAAAGACAGACAATGAGTGGCAGGGGTAGATAAATATGTAGACACACAAACACTGGGCTCGTACACAGCTAGACACACAGACATAATAATCAGAATCGTAGGTAGGTTCGACGGAAGGCACGTGGACTGTTCTGTTCATAGACACTGATATCTCAAAATTTTGGTGAATACTAGTGTCTATGTTCTGTTGTTTTAGCCCAGTCATTGCAAAAAAAAATGCTAGGAAGGTGGTAAAACGGCAGAAATCAATTGTTCTGTTACTGGAGTTCATAACGTTTGATGTCAAGATGTCGTGTAGCCACCCACCATAACAGATTCTGAACTGCTGCTAACTGAGTTAATTTGTGATAGTAATTAAAATTTTATTCCTGCTTTGATTCAATATGGTCATTAGATCTCACACACACACACACACACACACACACACACACACACACACATTTATTAGACTCTTTTATTGTTTTGTTTTTTACATCGCATCGTTTGTTACATTGCATTACACAATCGATTTCCCTGTGTGATCTTTGGGATGTCACATAGCAAGGCCACATTTTCCTCTGTGTGTACATGAATTATATCTACCTACCACACTGTGTGTGTGAGAGAGAGCAACTGATAGGCAGGGCAAAGTGTGTATGTGTGTGTGTCTGTGTCTGTGTCTGTGTGTGTATGTGCGCTCGCGCGCGTACGTGGGCGTGTGTGTTTAAAAATGCCCAGAATAAGTGTATGGTTGCTTTTTTCTTTCTAAAACACGCTCACTAAAGAATAGCCGCAAGACAAGCATTTAAAGGCCAGTGGAGTACTTTGGGGAGAAACGACCATCCTGGCCTTTACATGATTATGACTCGAGTGTTTTCAAGGCACGGCCTCCATTTCAACTGTACATACAAAACTGATTGCAGCTTTTCTCTTCATCTGTCAGATGAATTAACAGATTAACGTGTTTTCTTGCTGTTGAAAAAATCTGAAGAATACAGACAGTGATTATGATAACCAGGTAACCTTAAAATGACAAGTTTTTTTTGTTGTTTTTTGTTGTTTTTTCTCACAGTGTTCTTTGATGTTGTGAATCGAAGTCCGCGCTTTTTTTTTTTTTTTTTTTTTTTGCTTTTTTGGGGGGTTGCTTTTTTTTGCTTTTTTTTTTCTTCTTCTTCTTTCTTTCTTTCTTTTTTTTTTAATGGTGTTTGTGTTGTTCGTTTTACTTTTGTTTGTATTGTGTTTTCTTGTGTGTATTTGTTATCGTTGTTGGTATTGTTCTTTAGAGTTTGTTGTAGAAATTGATTTTGTTTGTTTCTTCGTTTGTTTTCTCTGCAATGAGTGTATTGTGAATAAGACTTGTTAAGAAAAATAAAATTAATGAATCTTTTTTCTTTTCTTTTTTTAACTTGGCTAATACTTCACTGCAACTGGGAATAGTAGCTTCTTCATTGTCCGACTCTCAGCATCAGCTACGTTAGTACAATCCATGAGCAAAGCCACCTGCAGCAACCAATCAATCACAGCGATCCTTCAGGTGGTCATTGTGTCTGCACCCCTCCTTTATCCCCCACACACTAGTGGTTCGGCCTCCAGCGCGTAATGTATACACTGGGTGAAGAATTACCCTCAACCCCACAGCTCACTGTGCGTGCAGCATGCACGTATATATAGGGCCGATGGTAATGTATCAGCATTAAACAGATGTCAGCTGTCTGCTGGACCTGTTTGATATTGGGTGTGGTGCCAAAATGCACGTATGATAAATGGCAATTGTTTCTGGAGAACGGGCAACTGTCTGTTGCTTGAAACATTCGCCCTCAGGGTTAGTGAACGGTTCCAGATTTGTATAATGAATAGGGCAGGGGTGTTCCTCCTCGTTCAGTTACCTGAGAAATGGTCCATGTGTTGGTCTTCGCGATTTTTTTGATTTTTTTTTTTTTTTTTTCGATTAAGCTTCCAGAGAAATATTGTTGTTTTTTAAGAGGCATATAAGCTTAAGAAAAATCACATTAATTTTGTTTTTGTTTTTTAAGTGTTTAAGTGGAGGAGCAAATCTCTCATCGGGTGGAGGAACAGCCCCTATCAAAGACGAGAGGCAAGGCCTTCAAGACTCACTTGTGATACACTTTAAAAAATAAAAAAAAATAAAAAAATAAAAATCTAATCGTTAAAATGTGTTCTGTATTTTTATTATAAAGCTTCGGGTTAAAAGAGAAAAAAAAAAGTCCTAATGGCAGATTCGAACCCCGCGTGTTCGGTTGAGAAGAAACTGTCTCATCCATTATACTATCGTGGCTCCTTAACTGACGTTCAAGAACATAATATTTAAACATGCTTTTTTAAAGGGCGATAAATCGATTGTGGTATTCGCAGTGCCCTCGGAGAACGCTGTTCAAATCATATTATTCTGGAGTATCTTGGGCATACAAAAAATCTTTAAGGACAATTAAAAATTCTTTTTAAGTCCGCGCTAGAGGCGACGTGGCTATCGCCGCAATCATACTGCAACATTTAGCCGTTTTCTCTGGATCTAGATAGATGTACAAGTTTAGTTACACCCGGTTGAAACGGTCGATTCAATTTCTCTTTGATGTTCATTCTAGTTTTATAGTTTTAAAGTTGATATGAAAATTGTGTATTCTGTTAAACTAATAATATGTAGAGCCCAGTACAAGTACTTCTAAACGTTGTATGAAGTGAAAAGGACTTCATTTTGAGAAAAGTCAAGACTGGAAATTTTTGCGTTTCATCAATTCATGGTTTATTATTTTTAACTGTGAATTCCGACTGATTCTATGGATATCTTTATGGCAGTTTGGGGCATAATCCAGTAAGTGATGAGGCGTTCACAAATCTTTCTATGAATAAAAATTTAACGGTCTCCTTTTCCAACTTACCATCACATGTTATCGTGTATTGTCCATTGAATATAGGATTGAACGGGCAGGTCAACAACTTGAAACAAAATGGCGTCGTTCGCGTCCGCCAAGAATATGAGCACGCGCTTTGAATATGTATAAATATGTGTACGCAATTGATTTTTGCCCATGACCTTCAGGGCTCAGCCAATAGATCTATAAAGTCCACTCGTCCTATTGATTTTAGTATTTTCCGAAAAAGACCACTTGGGCGAATGAACATAGTGAAAGCCCTGTACACTGAGAGAAAAACAGACAAGCTTTTTATGTATTGAGTATAATTTCAAAATGTAATGTTTAAGATGAGAAAGATCAGTTTAAAGTAAAGTAAGTCCCCTAGCATTAATTACAGATTAATTTCACTTTTTTACTATCTGCACCAAAACGTTTGCAAAATAAATATAACTTCCGTGCTTAGCAAACGAATTTCCAGTTTGAACAAAAAAAATGATAAAAATGACTGCTCTTGTTGTTGTGTCAGAATATCATATCAAAGTGCGAAGTTTAGAGAATAAAAAAATATATATATAAATATAACACTAAATGCAGTTTGCATATAATTTGGCTTCTTTTTTAAATTTTTATGTGCCCATCCCAGAGGTGCAATATTGTTTTAAACAAGATGACTGGAAAGAACTGAATTTTTCCTATTTTTATGCCTAATTTGGTGTCAACTGACAAAGTATTTGCAGAGAAAATGGCAATGTTAAAGTTTACCACGGACACACACACACACACACACACACACACACACACAACCGATCACTGGGTTAAAACATAGACTCACTTTGTTTACACAAGTGAGTCAAAAATGATTCAAAAAAAAAATTTTTTTTTAACACAAAAAAACCTAAAAAACCTGGTGTTGAAAAAAGTAAATGTGTGTGTGTGCATGG
The DNA here is from genome assembly GCF_041734735.1 of Babylonia areolata. Lineage (NCBI taxonomy): Eukaryota > Metazoa > Mollusca > Gastropoda > Neogastropoda > Buccinidae > Babylonia > Babylonia areolata. The sequence goes on along the minus strand of NC_134893.1, from coordinate 49,312,226 downwards.
GGTGGGGTGATACTCTTTATCGATTTTAAAATACTATTGAACATCTTGGCGTTTTTATGTCCATTCATACTGAATAATTGTGATTCTCATACATTGTTTACGTAACGTATATCACAAACAAATTTCTCCTATTGGAGAGAAGAAAGCATTCTGTAAACAAACTGACACGTGATTTCCATACAAATTATTTCTATCTTTGTGCAGTAGTGTCAGTAGACAGCGAGAGTTACAAACACAGACGATGGTCTTTCAACTCTTTTCTTTTTCCTTTTATATATATATATATATATATATATATATATATATAATTTGAATTTTCGTCTTTGCAAACAGTCTTTTTATTATGTCCTTCACATTGCCTTCAAAGGCATAGAACAGTTAAAGGGAAGAAACTCTTACAGTACCAACACTTGTTGCTGAAGTTATTGGTGCTGTAAGCCAACCTCATGTCTTTTCATTATCTGCTGATTAGCCTGCTCCGAAATTGCAAAGAAAAATAAAACGAACACACAGACTGTCACCAGCTGTACTTTGAACATCCGTGTAAAGTGTCATTCAAGATGGTGGTTTTTGTTCGCTACATTTTTGGTAGTAAAGGTTTATTCTCTGAGCAAAGAACCGCAAGCTGTTCGACAAAGCAACAAAGCCATCTAACAACGATGTTTTTGTTGAAATTTCTATGCAACCATCCCACAACTTCTCCTGCTAATTCTGGCCACCACTGATCAATGACACATGAAAGGTCAACTGTGTGCTTGTGATTCTAAAACATTGTAAATAACAGACTGAACACAGCAGGCTCAGGCTGCTTACCTTTGAGTTGTCACACTTTCACATCTCTGTTGAAAAAGAACAGTGAAAGTAAGTTGGCATGCCCATTTGCTTTCGATATTTTGGCAATGTGCTTTTGTGTGTTTTTTTTTTTGTTTTCTCCTTTTTTTCCTTTTCTTTTGGGGGGGTGTGTGTGTGTGTGTGTATACATTCCTTGTCAATGTCACTGAGATGTTTCCCTTGAAGTGATAAAAGTAAACTGCTTTCTACTGCGCACACGTTATGTTAACACAAACAAGACACAAACACAGGTTGGTTTTTTATTTTTTTTTTATTTTTTTTTTTTTTCCCCACATGCATGCATCATGAGCACGTGCGTGCGACATACTCCCACTTATGCACACGCTATGTTAATACAAACATGACACAAAAATAGGCTCCCCCCCACATGCATGCATCATGAGCATGTGCGTGTAACATGCTCCCAACTGCGCACACGTTATTGTTAGCACAAACAGGACACAAACACAGGTTTTTTTTTTTTTTTTTTTTGTTTTTTTTTCTCCAGTGATGCACGTCGCCTCGCCGCAGGAGCCCACTCACTTGACCAAGACTTACCTGTTTGTCTAAATGTGTGCTTTTCTCTTGATGTACTTTGCTTTTATTTTAATTTGTCCCGTCATGGATGATATAAATGATTGTCACTCAGTGATGGGTACTTATAAAGGAGTGTATTTTTCTTTATTTGAAAGCCTTTGCTCAGTTGTACTATGTACCATGCAAATAAAATGAGTGGATGCCCTTTAGACTCCACTAGAAAATATAGTATAAGTCATTAATTACTTGATATAATAGCCACAATAATAATAAAATAAAATGGAAAATATAAGCATTGTTTCCATGAACTGTCAAGGACTGGGTAACGTTAAAAAGAGGAGAGATGTTTTTCACTTTCTTAGACAAAAGAAACACTCCATTTATCTCCTTCAAGATACACATTTCGACCCAAATATTGAATCGTATGTTAGATCTGAATGGGGTTACACTTGTCACTTTGCATCTCATAATTCACAATCCAGAGGTGTTGCTGTTATGTTCAATAACAATTTTGAATTTAAAATTAAAAAGGTGTACAAGGATCCTAATGGAAACTGCATAATTATTTCCTTTACAACAGTAGAAAAGGATTTCTTAATTGTAAACATTTATGGCCCAAACAAAGATTCCCCAGAATTTTATGATGAACTGGAAAAAAATATTACACAATTTGGATACCCAAACCTGATTATTGGAGGTGACTGGAATCTAGTTCTTGACCCACATAAAGATTATTCTAATTATAAACACATAAATAACCCTAAAGCTAGAAACAAAGTAGAAGATATTATGACAAACTTAGATATGTATGATGTTTGGCGAGACTTAAACCCTGATAGTACACGTTTTACATGGCGTAGACCATCCCCTTTTCAACAGAGCCGTTTGGACTTCTTCCTTATATCTGAATGTTTGATACAGTATGTGCATGAAGCAGACATCCAATATGGCTATAGGACAGACCATTCAATGATAGTTCTTAAACTTTCATTTGGCGAAAAAATTAAACGAAAATCTTTTTGGAAATTCAACAATTCTTTACTGAAAGATATAGATTATGTAAATGAAATTAAAGAAGAAATCAAACAAGTTATTAGAGAATATGCAGTTCCATTATACAATTATGAAGAATTAAGAAACATTCTAATGTCCGAAATACAGTGTGTAATATCAGACCAATTATTGTTAGATGTTCTATTAATGAAGATTAGATCAAAAACAATCTCATATGCCACAATGAAAAAACGTAAAACAGAGGAGGAAGAACAACAGTTAGAAATAGAAATACAGAACTTAGAAAGCAGGAATGTCAGAACATGTCAAGAAAATGATAGAATAGAAGAGAATAAGTTAAAGCTTGTAGATATTAGAAAAAAGAAGATGGAAGGAGTACTCATGCGTTCAAGGGCCAGATGGATAGCAGAAGGAGAAAAAGTATCAAAATACTTTTGTAATCTTGAAAAAAGGCACTTTGTAAATAAGAGTATGAAGAAATTAGTCACAGACAAAGGAGAAGAAATCCATGAACATAATGTAATATTAAAGGAGGTTCACGATTTCTATAAACATTTATATAAAAAGAGACTTATTCAAACATGTGAAATAGCAGATATTGTTAAGGAAATGCCTAAACTTAGTAATATAGAAATAGAAAACCTTGAGGGTGAAATTACTTATGAAGAAGCTACCCAGGCACTTAAACGCATGCAGAACAATAAGAGTCCAGGTACTGACGGCTTTTCTGCCGAATTTTTTAAATTCTTTTGGAAGGATCTTGGATACTTAATTGTCAGGTCACTAAATGAAGGTTTGAAGAAAGGTGAACTGTCACAAACACAGAAAGAAGGCATAATAATTTGTATACCAAAGGGTGACAAACCAAGAGAATTTATTAAGAACTGGAGACCGATATCTTTATTAAATGTTGTTTATAAAATTGGATCTTCTTGCTTAGCAAATAGAGTTAAGTCTGTGCTGTCCTCTTTAATTAGTGATGACCAAACAGGATTTATGTCTAACAGATTTATTGGTGACAATATTAGATTAATATATGATATGATTCATTATTTAAATTCAAAGCAGTTGCCTGGTTTATTGATTTGTATAGATTTTGAAAAAGCGTTTGATACTGTTGACTTCACTTTCATGATGAAAGTGTTAAAAGCATTTGGATTTGGTCCAGTCTTCTGTAGATGGATAAGTACCTTTTATCAAAATATTAAATCAGCAGTAGTAGTAAACGGAACGGCGTCTTCTTGGTTTCCAGTAGAGAGAGGATGTCGTCAAGGTGATCCCATTTCACCCTACTTATTTCTTCTATGTGTTGAAATCCTTGGCATAATGATAAGAGAAAATAAACTGATTAAAGGTATTAATATTAATAATACAGATCATAAAATTGCACAGTTTGCAGATGACACCCAACTGATGACCAAAGGAGATAGAATATCGTTTGAGGAGATCATAAGGACAACTGACTCGTTTAGTAGTTTTTCAGGATTATATATGAATGCAGGTAAAACTCAAGCAATATGGCTGGGTAGCAGAAAACAATGTCAAATTAGATATCTACCTCATTTAAAAATGGTATGGAACCCACCAAAATTTAAAATCTTAGGAGTGTGGTTTACTGTTGATTTAGAAGAATGTGAGGAATTAAACTATAAAGACAAAATGTCTGAAATTAGAATGTTATTTAGAATATGGATAAAAAGACCGATTACCCCTTTAGGAAGGATAGCTGTTCTCAAGTCACTGATTTTATCAAAAATAACCCAGTTATGGATGTTTCTACCAAATCCACCTGATGAATATATTGATGAGCTGCAGAAGGCATGTTTCAAGTTTATTTGGAACAAAAAACAGGATCGAATAAGTAGAAAAACAGTAATTAAAAGTACAATATTAGGAGGATTAGGAATGTTTGACATCAAACAATTTATTAAAGGTCTTAAACTGAGCTGGATACGTAAATTAAAGTTTTCAAACCATAAATGGACAATAATAATAAAAGAAAGCAATCCAGTTATCAAAGATATTGATAGATATGGACCCTGTCTACCAACACCTAATGATAAGAATAAGTTCTGGATCCATGTTTTCCAAGCCTACAAAGAATTTTGTCAGAAGGTCCCACTATTAAGTAGTAAAGAAGTTTTAGCAGAACCAATCTTTCTGAACCAAAATATTAAAATTGGAAGTAAGATTTTATCATACAGAAATTGGATGGAAAAGGGGGTCTGGAATATTTCTCATCTAGTGCACAGGGACAGTAGTTTCCTTTCCTATGAAGATTTTAGTCAAAAGCATGGAAATATAACAAATTTCCTTACTTTAAATGGTTGCATAAGGTCAGTTAGAAATTATATAAAAAACCTAAACATTAAAATTGATAATAACACTGCTTTGCAGATGAGAAAATCATTACAAATGATATATTCAGTGAAAAAAGGAACAAAAGTTTATTATGATACTCTAGTTAAAAACAATACGACCCCTAAATGCTGTAAGAAATGGAACGATTTGTTGCAACTGAACATTAATTGGAAACAGACTTTTCACAAAATACACAAAATAAGTGATGTTAACTTAAAATGGTTTCAAATAAGATTAGTTCATAGGATTATTGCAACAAACAAATCACTGAAACAGATGAATATCTCTCATAATGATAAATGTAGCTTCTGTGGATCACATCCAGAAACCATTGAACACCTTTTTTGGAGATGTGAGATTGTGCAGAGATTTTGGACTGCTTTCCAAACTGATATTAATAACAAATGCAATAATGTATACAATGCCCAATTATGTGAAGAATTAGTTTTATTTGGAAACTCACACACATTTGCTACAGATGACATTTTAGATTTTATTATTTTACTTGCCAAAAACTTTCTGTACAAATGCAAATTCAATAAACAACCACCACAACTCAATGCATTTAAAACACAGCTCAGATACAGATACAAAATCGAAGAACATGCATCTTATATACTAATGAACCATCATGCTTTCCGTACAAAGTGGAACAGTTACCTTCCAATTATGGAAACTGTTACTTAATCATAATTTCACATGTTCCATAGTTACCATTCTATACAACAGTCCTTACTTTGTACTAATATGTCTTTATTTATTTCTCAATGTGTATTATTTGTTTGTTTGTTTAACTTTTATAGTTCCTGTTGTCTTTACAATGTGACCAATCACAAGTGTTCTTTTCCAATAATGCAGAAGTGATATACTCATGATCATTATTATTATGACATTATAATGTCACCACTCGCTTTCGCCTTACCCTATATACCATTACTATAATAGTTGATACATTTGATGCTGTTGCTATGTCACAACTGGTCTAGGCTATTTACTATTAATGTCATCTTAAATCACCATGATTACTACAATCATTAAGATGTAAGTATTGATTGATTGAATGATTGGACAAATCTTCCTTTCTTCTTTTTATTTTTTTTTATTTATTTTTTTGTTTGTTTGTTTTTTTGTTTTTGTGTGTGTGTTTGTTTGTTTATTTGCTTGTTGTTGTTGTTATTGCTGTTGATGTTGTTGTTACAGATTTGTTTTGCCTTGCTATAGCCTGTTTTGTTTTATTTTGTCTTATCTATCTCTCTGTAGTGGAAGATGCTACTGTTTGTTGTATACGGTTTGGTTCATACTATTCTCTGTATTGTATACATGTTTTTGGAAAATTAAAAAAAAAGTTTAAAAAAAAAAAAAGTAAACTGCTTTCTGATCCATCAAGGTAAGTGATTTAAGAAATCCAATGGAGAAAATAAAAATTATAATCACATATAATCAAATAAATGTTAGTTCAGCCCATCTAATGAATGACGTTGTCCTCTCAAAGTCTTGCCTAGAGCCATGGAGCATGGTGTGCAGCAGGGTTCGTGTTGGCCGTAGTGTCTCTGAGCCCCTTCAGGACAAAGAATGTGTTCTGTGTTTGGTTTTCCGAGACCACAGGAGCAGGTGGGAGATGGCGCCAGTTTCAACTTCCTGAACAGGTGGGCATTGAGGCAGCTTTGGCCAGTTCGTCATCTGAGGAACACACCCTGTTGCCATCATTCACCATAGTGATATGCATCCCTCATGGTTCTCTAAGCATTCTCTTCCTCAGGGTTTTACTCTCTGGGAAGCAGATGCTGTTTTCTGGTTGAAACCATCTTTTTTGTTTTGTGTGTTTCTTTTGAGTTTGGTGAGCTGATCTGCTGCTCCATTGCCTGGGATTCCGCAATTGGCTGGCGCCCATTGCAGGACTACTCGTCTTCTCTTGGCAACTTCTTCAGAGTCTTTCAATGAGGTGAGGATGTTTGTCTCCAGCACAGGCCTCCAGAACAGACAGTGGATCAGAGAGAAAGGCAACTTAGAGACAGTTGCTCTCAAAAGTAGAGCTGCTATGACCCTTAACTGACAAATGAAGAGAACTTTTCCTCTTTACAGTGGAAAGCATGTGACTCATAAAAGATGAGAATGCACTGTAAACTTCTGAGAATATCTAGTCCTTCAATCATGAAGCAACCTTTTACATTACTACTTGAAAATGTTACACGTTTATTGTCATTTTTTTTTTTTTTTTTTTAAATCATAAATCCATTCTTAAGATCTTATACATGGTAGGAAGGAAAGCATAAATGATGCAGTCTGACACTCACTGTTTCGCCTTACAGACACTGAGAAAACTGCAGAATGAGCCTGACTGTGGGTTGTGCACTGAATACAAATGATGAGGAGCACAGGAGTTACGCCAGTGAGAAGGCAAGGAACATAACTCAGCAAAAAGAACAAAAGGGGGGGGGGAAATGGTAACATCAAATTCCAATGGATTTTTTTTTTTTTTTTTTTTAACTCCAGAAGAAAACATGACACATACATATATGCTTTTCAAAGACTCTGCAGCCAAGAGATGATAAAGTTACAGAAATTTGTAGGAAGGTAAAGTGGTTTATATAAAATTCATACCGACTGGAGGTTCTTGCATTTCTGGTCTTCCTCTGTACAAATATAGCATGAATTTTTTACCTTGCGCCTTCAGAAAAAAGATGTAGCTTTTTAAGTACTAAACAGTAATATCACCTCACTTTGCAGATTTGAGATACATCCATTCAAATCCAAATTAAGTCAAAAAAAAAGAAAAAAAGAAATAACTGTAAACATCCTTGTGAATAAGAAACTGTTACTGTTTGTTGTTGTTGTGTACAGCGTATATTTTTTAAAGGTGTGTTACCACTATTTTAGTGAAGCATTACTGACCACTATTTTAGTGAAGCATTATTGACCATTCTTTGCAGTTCTGTGTTTGTCAGAAATCACTGTGAAGTGATTTTTGTATGCCTCAACTTTAGTTTTCTCGGGTTTCATGAATTCTTAAAACAAATCATCAAAAATGCTAAATTGAAGAAATTTTACTATTTAATTTTGACAAGATCAATCTCCAAGTCATGAAAGAGAAATTATCCTTCTGTGAACACATAAAACAAACATATATCAGTAAAATGTGCATGTATGCATATATGTACATGTTAAAGTGTTCGAAAATGTGTCTGTAAAGAGACAAATATATATATATGTATATATATAGATAGATAGATAGATATATGGAATTCATACCTGCAGCTTACAGAAAGAGAAAAGGAAACAAAATCAATGAAATAAATCATATAATTTAGAGACGGGCGCAATAGCCAAGTGGTTAAAGCGTTGGACTGTCAATCTGAGGGTCCCGGGTTTGAATCACGGTGATGGCGCCTGGTGGGTGAAGGGTGGAGATTTTTACGATCTCCCAGGTCAACATATGTGCAGACCTGCTAGTGCCTGAACCCCCTTCGTGTGTATATGCAAGCAGAAGATCAAATACGCACGTTAAAGATCCTGTAATCCATGTCAGCGTTCGGTGGGTTATGGAAACAAGAACATACCCAGCATGCACACCCCCGAAAACGGAGTATGGCTGCCTACATGGCGGGGTAAAAACGGTCATACATGTAAAAGCCCACTTGTGTGCGTACGAGTGAACGTGGGAGTTGCAGCCCACGAACACAGAAGAAGAAGAAGAAATTATTTAGGCTTCTTCAAAGATAAAGCCATTTACTGAATCCTGCAAAATTTCTCAAATCACACATCTAAAAGAATCTCATAAATAAGCCATAAAATAACAATCACCAAGAAGGAACAATAAGATAACAGGTTAAAGGCATCCCTACACATGCAAGTATATGCAGGCTTGTGTACATGTTCGTGGGCAACTTTTTGTTCTTGTATCAGTATTTGTGTACAAGCAAAGCACGTGAGACAAAAAAGCATGTCTTCATGTATACATTATGCATTTTCTTTTGTGTGTGTGTGTGTGTGTGCGTGCGTGCGCATGTGTGTGTGAGAGAGAGAAAGTGAAAGAGAGAGACAGAGAGATTTATGAAATATGCAGATTAAAACTACCACTGTGGTCTATAATCTCATAATCATGTGTCCAAAATCAAGTTTGCAAACACAATGAACTTTAACTTTTAATTTAATATATGTACAAGACAAAAAAAAATTAACGACATGATTACAAACACACAAATACACACTAACACATGTGCAGGCACCTTTCAAAACTCAACCGGAAAATACCTTCCAGGCCCCTGAATGTCCCCATACATGTTTGCTGCAATTTTATTCAAATATTCAATATGCAAATTCAAGATAGATTTCATAACAATGTATGACAATGCTTGCAACAACAGAAACAGCTTCAACTTCGTGTGCTCTCATATAACGTTATCATTTGGGCTGATTTGATTCAAAGGGCCTAATTTCTTTTTCATATAATATGTACATGATATACATGTATATAATTCTAAAACATGATACAGTATTGTACATTTACTGAAGCAAGCTTAGTTGTAACAGCAATTTTTCATGCACAGCCCAATAATCAGATGGCTCTCACTGTAAAATCTGCTGCCCTTTCATCATAATCCTCAACTACATTAGTTCCTTTCTTTTTTTTCTAAAAAACAACAAGAAAGCAAATAGCAAAGTACAGGGAGTATGATGAAATGCAAGTCACAGTAGGTACTCCATATAAGTTGCACAATGACTTTCAATCCAGACAAGACATCGAAGTAGGTGTTACAGTTGAAGATTTTACTTTTATGCAGATCTGTTACCTTTCTTGCAGGTGTGCATTGGTGGTAAACATTAACTTTCAATGACAGTTTTGCCTCCTCTACAATGTCCATACCCATTGGATATACTGATGATAGAGAAATCCAGAATTTGTGAGGCGCTGTGTGCCTGTGTTTACAAAACATGCGAGTTTGTGTCCTGATATACTGTTTGCAAAGTAAAGTATGTGTCCATGTGTCTACCGGTATTTGACAGAATGTGGGGAAAAAAATGCAAGACTAGACACTGAAATTGCACCGATTTAGGAAAATACAGAAAATCTCTGACAACTGAATCCATCAATAATTAAATGTAATGTTCCCAACCCCTTTTTTTGTGCTTGCGTATTTGTCAGTTTGATCGTTTTGTCTTCTTTAAAAAATAAAAATAAAAAACATAGCACCAAGTTTGCTGAATGTTTTCACAATCGCACAGAGTAGGTTTTCTTGAAAGCCACATAAATAGTTATATACAAACTTATCTAAAGAATAATGTAACTTGGTGCTCTTGCGAGTAAAGGGAGTCAGTGTCACTTTCATTCAAAAGCCATATTTTTTTTAACACATGCACAAACCTTTTCTTTTCCCGAAAGAAAGTAACATAATCTGGAATTTTCCATAAAAATAATGAAGGTCACTTGAACTATGACACAGTGAGACTTATTTCACAGCGACTGCAAACAATTCATTCACTCTGTTCATGGCTCATCAACCTTTGAGGACCATACTGTGAAAATAACAGTATGAAAAGTATGAATAACACACACTTACTTCATCATTATCATGGATTTTCTTTCAGCAATGAACTTCTGTATGCACAAACATTTATAACAGATTTAGTATAAAAAATAAACAAGTGATGATGTAATACTGCAGAAAAAATACATTTCTCCAAAATATGAACAAAAAAAAACGAAGGAAACAGAAAAATATAACTTTTACATGATCAAAAGAGGAAAATGAATACAGAACAGCTCAGACCCAAGACAACTTCCTTGAGAAGTTATAAATCAAAGGTAGTTGTTGAAGTTTTTTTGAACTTGTCTGTCACTTTTCGGGGTAGTGCAAAGAAAAAGTAGAGGTGTGTATGTGTGGCAGTGTGTTTGTTACATGTAATTATGTCTGTACAGGATGCCATCAGCTCACAATTGCAAATGGTTATTTTCCCCCCAACTGTACGGTCCCTGTCCCCACCTTCATTGGTCTACATGTTTTGCTTGAATTCACCCTCAGCAATCTGAGTAAGTGTGATGCGTCTTACTTTGTGTACCTTTTTCCTCTCACCACTTTCTATGTTCTAACGGTTTTGGACAACCCAACTGACTGACAGACACTTTTCATGCTAATGCTTTCATGTCCATGCTAATGCTTTCACAGACAAATTTCTTCGGTCACAAAGATAACAAAACAACAAGAAGGTAACTTCACTACATATAGTACATTATATAGAAAACTTTCTTCCTATTCCTTACAATATCAATTTATAAATTTTGCTCTTGCCATTCAAATCATACCATGATCAGACTAACCGTTCTAAAGGAAGTTAAAGGCTCTCTCTTTTAGGCCCTTAATAATGTGCGGATCTTGTGCTCAGAACAAATATGCACACAAATATCAGCTAGCCTTTAGAAGACTGACAACTGCAGTGACTAACAGGATGTCTCTCAACAGGGCAGAGGGAATTTACAAACCTCCTTTAAAACACAAAGAGTTTAACTATCCCCGGAACCGCTGGATGACGCAGGCGAATCCCATCGCTCATGCTTGACGCCAGGCTTGAGGTGAGTGATAACCACATGGCAGGCTTGTTTCTTCTCGTTACGAGGTGGTATGGAAATAGTGCGGAAGGTGACCTCATCCCCTTCTAATGGCACATACTCTCCATCGACGCTGAAGTCAAAACAAACACAAAAATGTATCTGAATGAAAAATCAACACCACCCAATTATGATGTAATCCTTTTCTTTGAAATTCATCAAAACAAGAATGGGAAAAAAAAAAATCATCCAAGACATTCACATGGATTTTTTCATTTTGTATTTTGTGATTATTACAAATTGACATATTCCAATTAACAATAAACCCCATAAAAATAACATGAATGCTTTAAAAAATGTTAACTTACTTGATATGGGGTGACTAAAATTACAATGGACTGAAAACTGTGCATTAGTTATGGCATGAAATCAACTACTAAAAAATTACTGACTTTTTCTTTATCATATTCTGACAAATTAAATTCCCCTGTATCATTTGTATGTTTCCAGTACAATTATAACAAAGAGGCAAGGCCTTCAAGACTCACTTGTGATACACTTAAAAAAAAAAAATCTAAACATTAAAATGTGTTCTGTACTTGTTATTATAAAGCTTCGGGTTAAAAGAAAAAGGAAAAAAAAATTCCTAACAGCAGATTCGAACCCCGTATGTTCGGGTGAGAAGAAACTGTCTTACCCATTACATTATCGTGGCTCCTTAACTGACCTTCAAAAATATAATATCAACTTTAAACATGCTTTTTTAAAGGGCGATAAATTGATTGCGGTATTCGCAGTGAAAATATTGTTTAAATCATAGTATGCTGGTGTATCTTGGGCATTCAAAACGTCTGTAAGGGCAATTAAAAATTCTTTTTAAGTCCGCGGTAAAGGAGACGTGGCTATCGCCGCAATCACACTGCAACATTTAGCCGTTTTCTCTGGATCTAGATAGATGTACAAGTTTAGTTACACCCAGCTGACACGGTGGATTCAATTTCTCATTTATGTTCATTCTAGTTTTATAGTTTTAAAGTAGATATGAAAACTGAGTATTTTGTTAAACTAATAACATGAAGAGCTAAGTACAAGTACTTCTAAACGTCGTATGAAGTGAAAAGGACTTCATTTTGAGAAATGTCAAGGCTGGAAATTTTTACGTGACGTTTCATCAGTTCAAGAGTATTAACTCTCATGGTTTATTATTCTTAACTGTGAATTCCCACTGATACTGTGGATATTTTTATGGCAGTTTGAGGCATAATCCAGTAAGTGATGAGACGTTCACAAATCTTTCTCTGAATAAATATTTAACGGTATCCTTCTCCAACTTTCCATCACATGTTATCGTGTATTGTCCATTGAATATAGGATTGAACAGGCAGGTCAACAACTTGAAATGGCGTCGTTCGCGTTCGCGAAGAATATGAGCACGCGCTTTGAATATGTTTAAATATGTGCACGCAATTGATTTTTGCCCATGACCTTCAGGGCTCAGCCAATAGATCTATAAAGTCCACTCGTCCTATTGATTTTAGTATTTTCCAAAAAAGACCACTTGGGCGAATGAACATAGTGGAAGCCCTGTATACTGAGAGTAAAACACACAAGCTTTTTATGTATTGAGTATAATTTCAAAATGTAATGTTTAAGATGACAAAGATCAGTTTAAAGCAAATTAAGCCCCCTAACATTAATTACAGATTAATTTCACTTTTTTCTATCTGCACCAAAGACATGCAAAATAAATATAACTTCCATGCTTAGCAAAAGAAGTTCCTGTTTGAACAAAAAATGATAAAAATGACTGCTCTTGTTGTGTCAGAATATCAGATCAAAGTGCCAAGTTCAGAGAATTAAAAAAATATATGCATATAACAGTAAATTCAGTTTGCATATGATTTGGCTTCTTTTTTTAAAAATTTTGTGTGCCCATCCCAGAGGTGCAATTTTGTTTTAAACAAGATGACTGAAAGAACTGAATTTTTCCTATTTATATGCCAAATTTGGTGTCAACTGACAAAGTATTTGCTGAGATAATGGCAACGTTAAAGTTTACCACGGACACACACACACACACACACACACACACACACACACACACACACACAAACACACACACACAACTGAACACCGGGTTAAAACATAGACTCACTTTGTTTACACAAGTGAGTCAAAAATGACCCACAATGGCCATTGCATCCTTCAACCCTATTTCTTCAAACACACATAAACTCACTGCATACAAACATGCAGCACAAAATGTCCCTTCTATAAACTTATGTTTAACTGTTGGATGGCTTCTTGTTTTTGCTTCTCTTCTATGACAAAAGAGGCAAAGCCTCCATGGCTCAAGTCTGACTAATACAGATAAAAAAAATAAATAAATAAAAAAGGGATCCTCCCTCTCCCACTCCTCACCCCTGAAAAAATAAAGAAAAGAAGAAATCACTGGAGTGCTGTTCTGGGTTAAAAAGAAAAATATATTTCCATAGCCCTAAGCATTGTGTAGCCGTGTACCGAGTGGTTACTGAAGGGTACAGACAGTACAAAAGAACTAAACTAATTGATTTATTGAATGAAAGGATAGACAAGATCCCACGCACAGGCCAGGAACATATAGAGGCCAGTCACAAATGGGTTTTTCTATTGTTTTATTTACAATATTCTAAAAGAAGAAGACTAAGAAGAAGAAATAATGAGAAGAAGACAAAGCGATACGTAGCGAGGTGTCAGCTGTTGTGGGGACACACACGACACACTGCCCGCGACACAGCAAGAGAGAGAGAGCAGGCTCTGGTCAGATGACTGACCAGGTATGAAAATGACCACTCATCATTCACTGTGCCAATTTATGCAAGTTTAGCGGACCGCAAAGTGCGTCACGTGTGCTTGCAAGCAGATCGTCACTAATCACGGAGAATCCGATGACAATTGTGTTTGTTTAAAGGTGTTCAGTGATAGATTTCTAAATGATTCCTGAACCGATTTACGTCGGATAAGTTGCAAAAGAAAGAGCTCAACGCCTACTTTACAATGAGTGTAAAATGAAGTGTTGATTATTTAAGATGAATTTATAATCTTAATTTAAGTCACCTGAACAGGGTCAGTTTTAACGAGCTCGTCGCTGAAAATTACAAACTGCGTTAAATCAGTTTAACGTAGGCGAACATAAATGGAATAGATTTAAAGATGGAATTAAGACGAGTCTGCCAGTATATAATACTAGTAGTTTACTGATCCGACAAAAGAGCTATTAATTAAATACTGTGGAACAGAAACACAAGTTTGCTCTCAGCCAATGACGTATCGCGACGCGACACTGGTCAAGCAGTCAGCAGGTGGTCTGGCCAGGACAAAATGATGTAACCAGAGTGACGTCACATTTTCTGTGCAAGGGTTAGGAGAGATAACGTCGTCTGCTCTGGCTTGTGCGTGAATAGTGTTGGAGCAAGCATAGCACGCTTGGTCACACCTCCCCCCATCTTTTGAAAACCATCGTCCGCGATGGTTAATTTAAAGTAATTCTTGTGAGGAGACTTAGCTGAGCATCAAACAAGAATTATTGGGCAGGTAAGGGAGTTAATTTTGCTGATAACTAATAGCTAAGTGAATTTTGGAGTGACTGCAATATTCTTATGAACAGCACCCTACTTCTATATTCAAAGTGGCTTTAGCCAGGTTAAATTAAGAGTTTGGACTTAGGCAAATGCATCCTAACTTAACTTTGAACAGTTTGGTTTTGAGAAGGGGTCCCAATTAGGTAAATACACTATGAAGATGGAAAGCATTCATTTGTGTGCCTATCAGTCTATCTCATCACTGTCAGACACGCATGTAAACAAGCATACCTGTATAATAGCATAGATTATGAACATACTTTGCATTGCTAAGACCTTGTGACCAGCTAGATCCCAGGTTAAGTTAAGCAAGAAGAGAAGAAAAAACCCATAAAACATGAATTTGTGCAGAAATATCTGAAAATGAAAACAAAATTACAGCATGAATTATTGTAGCATGTTCATAGACATGAAAACATAAAGCATTGCATAGGCCATATGACAATGATAGGTCACAGGAAAGGCAAGAAGGTAAGAACAGAATAATTAAAAAACTGATAAAACATGAATAATGCATCACGACTGTCTCTGCTGCAAAAGAAAATTAGTTTGACCAGTCTCAAAACACTGTTAGTGGAGTCCTGGTTGCCAGTCGTGTGGAGCGCCTAGGTACAGGATCTGGTGGTAGTGGAGGCGGCTCTGGTACAGCTCGCTGGGTTGGTGTCCTGGGTCTTGGCATGGGCCTGGTCAGCCACATACCACTGTCACTGTCGGTATCAGTGTCTGTGTCAGACACTTTGTCGACCTGGTGGTGCAGTGGGATTGGGTGAGTTGGCGTGACTACAGGTGGTGGTTGTTGGCTGGACCTTTGCAGTGCAGGGCTGACGACAGGTGGGGACATCTGTGGGACGACAGCATCAGGTGTAGTGCTGTGGCGCCTCCGTCGTCTGCATCTCCTGCGTCGCTGGTTTGGAGCTGGTGCAGTTGATGGCATGGGCCCAGTTTGCCCAGTGTGTGTAGTGGCAACACACTGGTTGTGGGCTGGAGCTGCAGGCTGGTGGTCAGCATTCTGTCGCCTGGCCTGGTAGCGTCGCTTGTGGCGACACTGGTGCTCTGTGTGGCCAGACCTCTCACACCAGACACAGTGTTGAAGATGAAGTGCGGGTTTTGAAGGATGTGGGCTGTGTGCTGGCATGGGTGACTGCAGCTGACGTCGCAGGCTGGTGTTCTCAGCTGCGAGTGTGGCCAGCTGGGACTGTAGGCGGACAACAGTGGTGTTGTCTACGCCAGGGCAGATGTTGTAGGTGTGGCTGTCCTCCCGCAGCCATCGCAGGGCCTCCTTCTTCGCTGCCTCGAAGGTGGTGTCAGGGTGGTAGCGGATGAGGCGCCTGACATCACGCTTCAGTGTGGCTGGCTGAAGGCCTCTGGCGAAAGCGTCGCGGAGGATGGTCGCTGGCACCTGCATTACCCCATCTTTGGCCTTGTTGACCTTGGTCCATAGGTGCCGAAGATGGGATGCGTAGTCGATCACCGTCTCTTTGGGCTGCTGCTGTCTGTTGAAGAACGCAGTGGCAAGGTCGGTGGCGTCTCTCTGATCTCCCCAGTTCTCTTCGATGATGTGAAGGATCTTGGCTGGGGTGTCCACTTCGGTCGCTGGCAGCCTGACGATCTGCTGGCGAGCTCTGCCGGCAAGGGCGGAGATCAGCCAGAGAGAGGCTGTCACATCATCCAGGGGCTGTAGCTGGAGAATCAGTCTGGCCTCACTGATGAAGTCGTCGACCTCACTGCTGCCTTCCTCACCGGATAGCGTCGGGAGCTGGGCAGGAAGTCAGTTGAAGCCATCTTGATGGGGCGACGACTCTTCTTGTGGACTTGACGTACCTGCTGCACTGTCTTCTCTCTTCTCCTATGTCTAACTATCCCTATGTGACTGTTAGTACAACCTCTTGTCCCTGTACGATCCTAGCTCACAGCGCCAAGTATGTGATAGAGATTAGCTTGGCTAGGAGCTGTGATTTATTAAGAGATATTAAAAGAATTAGCACATCCTATGCTCACAGCGCCAAGTTGTAATAAGGTACACTTGGGGGTAAAGGGCTGTGGTTTAGGGATGGATTGAATTTGGATAAAAGAAATGAAACCTTAAAGGGAATAATTGGACTATTTTATAATGGATCTTTATCCTGTCGGCGACGCCACTTTTGTAGCCGTGTACCGAGTGGTTACTGAAGGGTACAGACAGTACAAAAGAACTAAACTAATTGATTTATTGAATGAAAGGATAGACAAGATCCCACGCACAGGCCAGGAACATATAGAGGCCAGTCACAAATGGGTTTTTCTATTGTTTTATTTACAATATTCTAAAAGAAGAAGACTAAGAAGAAGAAATAATGAGAAGAAGACAAAGCGATACGTAGCGAGGTGTCAGCTGTTGTGGGGACACACACGACACACTGCCCGCGACACAGCAAGAGAGAGAGAGCAGGCTCTGGTCAGATGACTGACCAGGTATGAAAATGACCACTCATCATTCACTGTGCCAATTTATGCAAGTTCAGCGGACCGCAAAGTGCGTCACGTGTGCTTGCAAGCAGATCGTCACTAATCACGGAGAATCCGATGACAATTGTGTTTGTTTAAAGGTGTTCAGTGATAGATTTCTAAATGATTCCTGAACCGATTTACGTCGGATAAGTTGCAAAAGAAAGAGCTCAACGCCTACTTTACAATGAGTGTAAAATGAAGTGTTGATTATTTAAGATGAATTTATAATCTTAATTTAAGTCACCTGAACAGGGTCAGTTTTAACGAGCTCGTCGCTGAAAATTACAAACTGCGTTAAATCAGTTTAACGTAGGTGAACATAAATGGAATAGATTTAAAGATGGAATTAAGACGAGTCTGCCAGTATATAATACTAGTAGTTTACTGATCCGACAAAAGAGCTATTAATTAAATACTGTGGAACAGAAACACAAGTTTGCTCTCAGCCAATGACGTATCGCGACGCGACACTGGTCAAGCAGTCAGCAGGTGGTCTGGCCAGGACAAAATGATGTAACCAGAGTGACGTCACATTTTCTGTGCAAGGGTTAGGAGAGATAACGTCGTCTGCTCTGGCTTGTGCGTGAATAGTGTTGGAGCAAGCATAGCACGCTTGGTCACAATTGGATAAAGTGTGTTTTCACTGAGAAGTATCACATATTCTGACATCACTGTTGTCAGCGACATTATTTGCAAATTATGGAATTTTAAATGAAGGCGATTGTAAAGCAGCAAAAATCGGCAACAAAAAAAAGCTACTTCCTGATCAACAGACATAATGAATAATGGAGTCTCCCGTCAGACCGACGGACAAGTAAGCAGGTACGCTTATCTGTCGGTGTGTGTCCTAATATGGGAGAAGAGGCCAATTCTGGATGTGCAGCACTTCCCACAGGTGTTGTAAGGGAAACGTCTCCAGAAGTTGAGCCCTGCTTCCTTCACTCACGCTTCTCCTTCATGGCCAGCGTTTTCTTGTTTTCAAATGTCTTTATGCCACTGAAGCACAGCATCCTCCAGCAAGAGCGGTCAAGGGCATCAGTCTCCCAGGAACCGATTTCTCTGTCACATGCTTTGAGGTTTGTCTTCAACGTGTCCTTGAAGCGCTTGCAGGGTTTTCCAAGTTCACAGTGGCCTTCCTTCAGCTGGCCATACAAGAGCATCTTCGGGATCCTGCTGTCTGTCATGCGGACAACGTGTCCTGTCCAGCGTAGCTGGCACTGGATCAGCAGGCTTTCGATGCTGGGCAGGCCGCTCCTCTCTAGGACCTGGAGGTTGGAGACCCTGTCTTGCCACTTTATGCCGAAGATCTTTCGTAGGCATCTCTGGTGAAACTGCTCAAGTTGTTGAATGTGACGGTGATACGTCGTCCATGTTTCACAGCAGTACAAGGTGGTCAGCACAACAGCTCTGTAGGTTTTGATTTTCGACATTAACCTGGTTGCCTGACCAGCACAGGTGACTTTTTTTTTTAGTGAAGGGGAGGTGTGCAGTCCCTTCCCCACTCTCTCGCCTACCGACGCTCACAGTCCCACAGGTGCAGATACTGCCACGTGTAGGATGGCCTCGGCAGGTGCAGGTTTTTTCTTCGGACATCCGTCTCCTAGGAGGACTTCCAGCCAAGGATAAGAGCTCCCCCTGCCCTTTGGTCATCCTCTTCCGCCTTCACAGCCATTGGGAAAGGTTTTCTCCTCCACCTGGTCCATCATTGGGTGACTTCACATGCGGCAGGTAGTACTGCGTTACATGGTACCAGTAGCAAGGTCTATGCCCCTGACCTGACACATAACAGAGCTGATGGAGTAAAGCACACACATGCAGCACATCTATGAACACAACATCTGCCAGGTCCAGTCACACTTAAACTTACTCTGATATGTGGACAAACAGTGGCTCTGTGCTGTCCTCATGGGTTATGAATCCATGACCTTTCTGGCGGCAAAAGGATTTGATGATTCCCTTCAACAAGGGTGCTTTCAGCGCTCTTTCTGACCTGGTCAAGAGTAAGTGTTCATCATTACAATCACAGACAGCAGATATAATTATCACGTTTAGTTCATATTTACAATAACACTGTGCTCAGTCTACATGCACATGGCAAAAAAAAGGAATTTTGTTGTTCCACACACTTCCACTATCAAGTAGCATTATGACTTAATTTTAATCAAAGTGTGATATCATTTACATAAACTTTAAAAGAAACAGAGAGATACACAGAGAGAGAGTGCATGTGTCTGTGTGTGCGTGTGTGCATGTGTGTGAGAGAGAGAGAGAGAAAGAGCTTCCAAGCATGCAGCTGTGTGTGTGAGATGGTGGGTCACTGAGCACATCAACTGGAAAACCATATTTGAGTAGTCTATGATCAATTGTCTCTTGATGAAATCAGAAATTATCTCTGGTTTCTGAACTAAAACTTATTCTATTTGGTTTTTCTTTAAATTTTTTTTTTTTTTTTTTTTTTTTTAAAATTGAATGTATTCAACTTCCAAATCCAGAACATTATAATTTATATCAAAAACAAAAATGGCAATTATTGTAATTTTCGGCCTATAAGACACTGCAGTGCATAAGGCACTCCCCCTGATTTTAAAGAAAAACTTATTTTGAACTTATATAAGGCGCATACATCTGATAAAGGTCAAGTCCTCCATTATGGCTCTGCAAACAGCAGATCTTGTTTTCTGAGTAGTGACATCATCTTAGGAAAACTGGATCGGAATTCAACTTGTTTTCATCTGCTTGCTGACTCGGCTTTTTTACCCAATTTTACAGCCTTCAGTCCATTGCACATTGTTGTAAAGCCCAAGTTCATTAACTTGTTCAATCAGAATCCACTCTGCTGGCCCTGCTTTCAGTCCCATCCACCATAACGCTTTGTGTTCTGCTTTTGAAAAACAAAAAGACCCCTTCCGATTTCTCTTCTTTCTCTTCTTTCACACTATAAATTTATTCCTGACTCAAACACTGCTCTTTTTTCCATGGCATAAGGATGATCTGTGATCATGTTCAGTGGAAATTTGGTGTAGTATGTGATTTGGTTTCAATTTGATGGGAAAAATGAACCATGTTGAATTTAACAGTGGTAAAACTAAAGTGTTGCTGTACAGCACAATCATGAGCATTTATTGTGATCAACAATGTTGTCATATACTGATAGTATACTGAGTTTGTTGTGTCAGGTTGCCCCATGTGGTGGTAAGAATTTACTATCTAGTTTTCATCTAGTTTTCAGACACATATAGGGTGCATACAGCTAATAAGATGCAGGGGTCAGATTTGAGTATCAAAAAAAAAAAAAAAAAAATTAGCACCTTATGGGCCAAAAATTACAATAACGTAGCATTTACTGGTAAAAACTCACATTTAAGTGGAAAATGAACCTAGGTGATTTGTTTTCATGATGTTTCTTTACTGTTCATCGTAATTAATATACAAAGTATCAATTTTAAGCAATATTGAAGCTATATTTTAAGCAATAAACATGGAAATGAGCAACAGACATTATTAACAAATAGTATTCAGCTAATTCCTGGTCTAACAATAGCCTTATTAAGATCATCAATGTAACATTGTTGCCAAAACTTACTGTGAGTATGTGCGGTTCCGTCGTGTTGGCACAGGGCTTGGCACAAGAAAATTAGAACGATTTGGAGGGGATCCAGGAACTTGTTCAACATGTTGTTCTGATGCCATTCTTTTTCTCAGTCTTCAATTGGGCACAGCCTAGATCAAAGAGAACAAAATAAAATCTCAGTTTAATATGATTCTTATTTTTCAGTTTCAATTATTATCAGATGGCAGGATAACTTCCCAAAGTGACAGGAGGACTACATTCACAAAAGGCCTTGAAGGAACAAAGTACAATAAAAGAACTAGGTATTTTGTATTTGTATTACTCTTTTTGTCACAACAGATTTCTCTGTGTGAAATTCAGGCTGCTCTCCCCAGGGAGAGTGCGTCGTTACACTGACAGCGCCACCCATTTTTTGTATTTTTTTCTGCTTGCAATTTATTTGTTTTCCTATCACCTTGGATTTTTCTACAGAATTTTGCCAGGGTAAACCCTTTTGTTGCAATGGGTTCTTTTATATGCACTAAATCAGTAAATGCATGCTGCACAAGGGACCTCGATTTACTGTTTCATCAGAATGACTAGCGTCCAGACCACCACTCAAGGTCTAGTGGAGGGTGAGAAAATACTGGCAACTGACGGTGTGATTCGAACCAGTGCGCTCAGATTCTCTCGCTTCCCAGGCAGACGCATCACCTCTAGGACAACACTCCACTTATCCATAGAGCGAAGTATAGTAAATGAGGAAGTATGATAAAAGTAACAGACTGACACTTCACTCAATGGATCACACATAATTTCTTCTTTATACATTAAATGAAATAAAAGTAAAACTACAATGTAAAAAGATGCATGCTGAACACTCGAGTCCATCCGACTGCACATACTTTTGTGGCTTTCTGCTGTGTGATGGTAAAATCTATAAGTATATGCTTTTGTGTCAGGCCGTGGTTACAAAGATAGAGTGCCCTAAATTATTATTACTCTTATCAGTAACATTCTTTTTATAAAAGATATAGTGCCCTAAATTATTATTACTTTTATCATAATAAGAAATTTTTATAGAGCAGCCCCAAGTTCATCTGATTATTTAATCTGTGCAAGTAGTCCAAACTAGAAATGGAATATATTCGAACTGAAATCACTACAGCATAAATTAGTATCAATTTAAAAATCTCAGGCTCAAGTTCCCGAATCTATATGAATGGCAAAAGTTGACTATTTTTGTATGCATTAACACACACACAAAGATTAATGTGTGTGAATATATAATTATATTTCTTTTGTGTATGTTGTATGTGTGTCTGTGTTCAAGCTCGTGGGCAGTTAAGGTTTAAGACTGTGTAGGTTACATGTGTGGGTATGTAACATTATATGTGACTGTGACTGTGAGTGGTTTGCATGAGTCGTGCAGGTTTTTTATTTCACTTTTAACTATTTAACTATCCATGAGTTTGACCCATCTAAGGATTTCTGGACAGATACATATATATGTATAGATATATACATATATATAAAACACATAAGTACACACAATCACAGTATTCACAATTACATATCACAGTATTCACCAACACACACACACACACACACACACACACACACACACACACACCATTTAACATGAAATTGACCATTTAGATTTTGGACAGATGGGTCATTTGACACTTACTGCTGTTTGCTACAGGTCAACACTGCACCTGTTATGATTAAGATTGTATGAGACAAAGTGCACAGTAATAAACTCTGGTGGCAGGCATGAATGTGCACAAGCAGATTCATGATAACTACATAATATTGTACTGTGTAAAACAAGGACAATAAATAAATGTATACCTCTTGCTCAACATTTTGCCCATAAGTAAAATTGTACTTACTGTCTGCTCTTTATAAAAGACTGCAAATTAATGTCATCAAATGGGTTTGAATACAACTTACAAGAAACCTGCTTTCAGTGTAAAAATGTCATGCCATGTGCCATTAACTGACTGTAGCAATCATGCCTGTTCGGTGCTACGTTTTTCTGTTGTTGTTTTTTTACTGGATGGGGATCCAACACTTAAAACTACTTCACAAAAAGAAAGCAGAATGCATAAAAATTGTGACAGCGCAAATCAAACCTGGACTGTTCCCTTTTCTGCCGGCCTACTTAGCGACAGAGTATAAAAATATCTTGTTTTGGATAAAAACATGTAGCATCTGAATAATTGGAAGGGTTCTTACTGAATATCTGTAAAATACCGCGAGGTGGGGGCTTAACAAAGCACTGTCGTTCTTGCGGGATCCTGTTGGTGTAAACGTAACCTGAAAAGACGGTTTGTCGAACGTTCTCATGGAACCGAAGATGCTCCGTCCCACTTTTCGGCGTGACAATCTCCACTTGGGTATAATCTTTACTTCCGGTTTGATTGAAAACCTCAAGTTAACATAAATGTGGGAACTACACCCCATTACATGAAGAATCTTTATTGACAAGTAAAGGTTAACTGATACTTGCTTCATGATAACGTCGGCTGTTTCAGGCTGTCCTATTGAAATAAAGAAATATAAAAGAAAACAATTTGGGTTCCGGGTTTCTTGCGAATTGTTTTATGTGACGTAAACATGGTTTCATCCAATCGGTGGTAGGGTATTTCATCCATGCCAAAAGGTTTTGTTTTTTGTTGTTGTTTTTTAAACTGTTCTTTCATACCCCAAAAATGTTTGAATACAGTCGTTGAAAGGTGGCCTCTGTGGGTGGGTGTGTGTGTGTGTGTGTGTGTGTGTGTGTGTTTCTTTTCTTTCCTTGTCTTCGTCTGCTAAGAAAATGATATAACATACTTTAGACAATCTTAAGACAGAAATAATTATTTTCATCCATGCTAACACACACACACACACACACAATGACCCTGCTCCCGTTTTCTCTGCGCAAGAAATGTTCGGAGCGTCAAACTCCTGTCATGTGGACAGGTCCAATGCCCCTTCCCCCACCTTCCCTGGTCGTGAAAATGTTCGGCGCGTCCAACTCAGCATTACCATCCCATGCAGTCTTTTAGATCAGTGAGTTTCACCCATTTGCTGAAAGGTTGTTGCTGATGGCCTCCATGCAGTTAAGTTACTGAGACAGCAATTAAGATGGTTTCCCTTCCCATCCAAAACATAATTAGCCATGCATGTGTTATTGTTTTATTTTGTTGTTGTTGTTTTTCCTCAGGGGTAAACCTCACTGATATTGTTCACATGAATATGCGAATATGTATTACACAATAGATGTTTGGTTGGTTTGTGTGAATGGGAAGTGTACAGTGGTTAAATGTTGACTGGCCAATGTGCAGCTATGAACGTAAATACTCGGGCTCCGTCATGCGCCAGTCACGAATGCCGGAACGATTTCCTTGTTCAACAGTTAGTAATCTTTTTCCTGCTGGATTTCCTTTTTGTCATAGTTTTATATATATATATAACTTTTCTTCAGTATCACGAAAGCACGAACTGTTTCTTGATTAATTTACTCGGTTTTCTTATATGTTGGTTAAGCTTTAAAAGTTATCACTGAGCTTTGCGCCGAGTGGTATTTATGTAGTCCAGCAGTGTTTATTTCATGTTAACTAATTAATTGTCGTATAGTGACTGCATGTTTGATGCCATTGCTCACTTTATTTTGGGATTATATTTATCATTGTTGTTAACTGACTTAGAAGACTACCATCATCCGTAAGTTAATTTGGGGTAGTAATTTGAATCATGTCGGTTAATTCTGATTCGTGGCCAACGTGACCAAGCAGGGACTTCGTGTAGGCTACTTTATATACTGAAACAATGCAACAAACAATTGAAGGAAGATCAGTATTGCTACCATCCTTCATAACTTGATCTCAGGGTAATCACTTTCACCTTTTCCGGCTGGCGCGTTTGCTGAATCTCGACTGTCTTCACACATTTCAGATGCTGATATGAGCATGCCAGCTAGATACCAAATTATCCGATCAGACGGACCCAATTAACGAAACCCAAAACTACAGGTTTACTTATGCACTTTTGCGTCCTCGTTAAATTGTAAACGACTAAGTAATTTTGAAGCTTATAATGTAGAATCAATCTGGGTTGAAATTAAGCCTAAATGGTAATAATTATAAACCTCTCTTAATAGGATTTGTATGTAGAAACCTGTCAAAGAATCAGTACAGCCGGAGGATAGTTTTAGTGCGTCCTATTATGGATGAAGTGATAATAATTAACTATGAAACTATTATTTGGGGAGATTTCAGTTTGGCGGATTTACAAAAACCCATCTGAAAGCAAAAAGGCGTCAGAACCACTCCATGCATGGCCCAGAACAGTTGATTGACAGACCAACACGTGTAACTGAAAGCACGCTGGCATCCACTTTAATAGATCACATTTATACAACTACAAAACAAAGCATTGACGCCGTAGCAAACTCGCATTTAAATTACATATACAAGAGATCCTGATCAAGCAGTTGAATTCTGGATAAATACATTCTCTTCTGTATATAACAAATATGCACCATTTCTAAGGAAAAGATCGAGTTAGACAAGAAACAAAACCACCATGGATAACAAAAGAAATTGACACTGAAATACATTATAGAGATTATCTAAATACATACGTAACAAGTGAACAATTTAAGAAACATAGAAATAAGGTAAAATGCTATGAAACGTTAATTTAAATGTTAGGCATTTTCAAAATATGTTAGTTTCTACAAAAGATTCCCGTAAAATCTGGAAAGCCATTAATATGTTAAACAATAAGCATGTATCAAGAAACCAGCACACTATCACTGATATAACAACAGATCACTTAAATGATCTCTTTGCAAACATTGCTGATAAAATTATATCAAACGACAGAACCTGTGAAAATAACTATTATGATTTAAAACAATTTGTTATTGATTTAAAAGGAAACTAACGTTCCGTTTAGTCTCCAACCGATGATAGATGTTAGTAAGAGTTTATCACTGCTAAAACAGTCTGGCACGCGTGACTTGGACGGATTGGATGGAAGCATACTAAAGCTTTCTTCCCATTTTATTGTTGATTCACTGACATATCTTTATATTTGTGTATCGATAAGAAATATTTTCCTTTAAAATTCAAGCAAGCAAGAGTAATTCCTCTCTACAAATCAGGTGATTCTTCTGATCCATCAAACTATAGACCTGTTTCTGCCTTGTCTCTTCTAACAAACCCTATAGAAAAACACTTGCAAAAAGCTTTTGTCAGT
>NC_134893.1:49213529-49281029 GCF_041734735.1 Babylonia areolata | reverse complement strand
TATCTTAATGATGATGCATAGCGTTCATGTTTTAGTTTAGTTCTGCACGCCGTGATATTGCATGCATGTGGATCTACACAGACATGATCAGTTTAGCTGGCCAATCTACATAACATGTGCATGTTACGTAGATTGGCCAGCTAAACTGATCATGTTTGTGTATATCGATCTACATCAGTACATGCATGCATGTATAATATCGGGTAGGAATGCCAAATTGTGAATTATCCAGTCAGAGCGACCAGCTCAACGTGTTTATTGTACAGATAACCGGTTGTACGATCTTCAGGTTGTAGCTCTTCTGTTTTTGAAGGCTTTCCCCGATACGTTAATTAATTGCACCAGGGAAAGTTCATCTTCTCATTCTTTTCAACGTTTATTCAACGGTTGAAATAACAAGGGTGGCTGAGGGTAAATGTGAACGGGTAAGCCAAATTGAGAACGATGGGTTTGGGTACAAGTGGACAATTAAAACCGAGAAGCAGGTCTTGAACTCATTAGACATAACACATTTGTTAGAACATGATCGCACTAGTCTGTTGTGTAGTTGATTTTGGTCACACATGCACACACACATAAACATATTTAAGCACACACACCACACACAAACACACCATTTTGACAGCGCTCAGTAACTGTGCTGCATTGTTCACAAATACATGGACTCAAGTCAAAATATCTTATAGTCCAATAGGAAACGACACTATTCTGGAGATCCATGTCAAAACTGATGTTCTGATCTGTCACCAAGATGCTTTCTTAAATTCTCCCAGCACTGGTAATGTGCATTCAGCATATCCAATCAAATCAGCTGTTCTAAACTGTGTCAAAATTCAAGTCCTACTCGTACTACAATGCTTCCATTGATCTTAGGATTTTGAGAGCACGTTTGTGACCGTGGTTGGCAGTGGTTCATGAAGGAAAGAAAGAACATGGAAACAGTCGGGAATACTGATGGTTGACTTGTTCTTGGAAATGGATATTCATTAAGGTATCAGAATGAGGTCGAAGCAGACATTAAGTTGTGAAATGTGTGTGGTGAGAACACTTCGAAGTGGGGCGGTACATGAACCGTTCGCAGTTGCATGTTGTTCACAATTAGGCATACCTACCATATTCAGAGTTTACATAGAGGGGTTTTTGGGGGTTTTTTTTTATTCTGTTGCTTTTTCTTACTTTTTCTGTTCCTTATGTGTGTTTTATTGTTCCTGTTTATGTATATTATATACATATATATATATATATATATATATATATACACACACACATATAGTGATATACACTAATTTTGATGATGTAAAAACAAAATGTGCGATTCATTGATTGTGTCTGGTTTAATTGTATGTCTGTCAACAGACACAGAGTGGCTTATGTACAGAGTCACCATGAGTGAACCGTGCACAGTGTCAGAGTCAGAGTCACATTCATGGTCAGATACCAGTGGAGAGAAAGAAGAAACATCTGTGAGTGGACTATACAGTACATCAGAGTCAGAATCACATTCAGAGTCAGACTCAGAGTCACATTCAGTGTCTGATACCAGTGGAGAGAAAGAAGAAGAATCTGAGCCTAGATTCCAGGTACCATCTCTGTCTGTCTCTGTCTGCCTGTCTGTCTGTCTCTCTCTCTCTCCCAATATGTATAACTAAAAACTATTTTCCTAAGGCTTTTAAAATTGCCAAAGTTACACCTATTTTAAGGGTGGCTGTCGATCTGATCCATCTGTTAAAGGGGGGTGGTGGGGGTAGGGGTTGTACGGGTAGGTGTAGAAGGTGAAGGGGTAGAGTAGGATAACAGGCAGAGGATAGGTGCACAATCCACTCTCTCCTCGTACCACAGCAGGGTCTTTTAGAAAGATGAATTGAGGTGTTTATTTCTCTAACTTTGAACAGCACACCTGGAACACACACAATATTAAAACCCAGGTTAAATCAATACCAAAACATATGCTAGGCATAATTGCACTGATGTAACAGAAACATCATTATGTTGTCTGGACAAGTAAACAATTCCACAGATAACCTTTCTCCATTCTGACACTCAATGTCGAGCCGTACACTCTCTTCTCAAAGAGATCTGTGTAAAGATGTAAAACAAGCTTCATATAGCTTACCATCAACAATCAGTGGCACATAAGTTAATGTGCACCAAATATATGACTAACAAATACTAACTCCCAGTGTTTAACTCCTGTCAAACCGCCATAGAATAATAGCTGTCGCACCAAGTATGTGGCAGACAATTACAAACTCCCAGTGTTTAACTCCAGTTAAATCACCATACAGTAATAGCTGTTTCCATTAAGACCGAACAAATCTGTACTTTGTCTCTGCAAAGTATCTCATTGGTAAAATTTTACATGGGAATCATATAGTTACCAAGTAATTTGGTAAATATATAGCAACCTGTGTGCACCAACATAGGACTGCCTGTTAGTGGTCTCAAATCTTATTGAGCACATACAGCTATGTGTTACCCCACTGGCATATAACACATGACTACAGCACATGGTAATCACAACTACCAAGTCACACATGTTCCCCATGTTGCATTATCACTCATGTGCACACACACATGGAAACACATAAACATACAGTTAGCCTGTAGATTTGTTCACCTTGAATATAACCATCACCACCTAACATACAAAATAGGTATGTCAATGTCATACCTCAAAATAATTCCAACTGTTACAACCAAAACATTCTACACAGATGCAACCCACACATAATCTCTGTGTTTCTTTGTGCCTGAATGCTTACATTGTTCCCACAGTATGTCAACAATTGACGCACCACTGACATGTTACTGAACACTATCATTTATGTAAGCCAAGATGCACAACATGTAAACCCAAACACGATGTCCAAGCATCATACCATAATATCAACCTGTAGGAAACAGGAAAAAGGGGGGAGGGGGGGGATACCCAAATACCCTAAACCAGTACTCCATTTAGTCATGTATTGACTACATTGTGTATTTTAACCACTTTTCCCTCAGTCACTAGCCTGAAATACAATTAAGCCATACACATGCTGGCTGTGCTCTTTCACAAGTCATGGTATCTGCATCAACACATTCCAGTTACATTCACTGTGAAATACCACATCAGCTAACAAGGATCTCTCAACGCTCTTGTGACACAACATCACAATTCTACAAACTCCAAACTGTTTCCAAAAACCATAA
Organism: Babylonia areolata; assembly: GCF_041734735.1. Classification (NCBI taxonomy): domain Eukaryota; kingdom Metazoa; phylum Mollusca; class Gastropoda; order Neogastropoda; family Buccinidae; genus Babylonia; species Babylonia areolata. Next base: position 49,277,837 of record NC_134893.1, on the reverse strand, counting down.
AGTAAATTGCCAACAAAGCAAATTACCAGTACAAGCATTACTCACAACCCCAAATGTTTCAGGGTTCACTTTATATTCATGTCGCAGAACACAATCCCACTGAGCCAGTGTGTTAGTCACAAATCCAAATGTACCATAAATCAAGCATTCAACTAAGTCTGAAAAATAGATGCTAGTTTGACACTCACAGCCCCCATGGTACTGTCTTGTCCGTCTGGCACTCCTGGCCTGCTCCAAGCAAAGAAAAGGAAGAAACCCCACTTGCCTATTCATTTTATCCTCTTCACAAGCTGGCGCCGTATGCAAACTATCTTCCGACCCAGAACGTTTCCAATTGGCTGAAGTTAACAGGCCAGTCTGGGACCAACAGTGCTAGACTTGCACATCCAGCACTTTTCTCACAGAACCCTGCATTGCCAAGGAGAAGGGGAATGGAGGGGGGGGGGGGGGGGGGGGGGGGGGGGGGGGGTGATGAAAAGAGGAAGGGAAGGAGGAGGAAAGATTGCCCTGCCCTGATTCTGTTCTAAACAGCTCATGATAAACACACCACACCATGTGGTGACCATTGAGGCAGATGCCATCCTGCCAGAGATGGACATGGGGGGTAAGGAGGGGAGTTGGGGGGTGGGGGGGGGGAGGGTTGAAGGTGATGGAAGTGGAAGGGAAAATGGCAGGGGAGTGTATAGGAAGAGCATGGTCAGAGGAGATACCATCTTTACTTAGTATTTCTTGACAACTTGCTCCCTCTGCACTTGGCCAAGGGAAGGGGGGGGATGGAAGAGGGTATGGGGAGGGGTGTTGGTGGGGATAGATGCCATGGAAGGGGTGGGGGTGGGGGGGGGGGAGAAGAGTAGGGAGGTAGGAAGGAGGGGTCCATCAGTGAGCAGTGTGTCTGAGAAAATCCCACGCTTCCACTATAGGCACCTGACACACTATAACACATCAAAATACAGACCTATTTCCATTTTATCTGTTCTATCAAAACCTCTGGAATTTCATATTAACAAATGTATTTTGAATCATTTTAATCACTTTAAACTCTTTCAGTCAAATCAGGTTTTAGAGCTAACCACTCATGTCATACAGCACTAACAAACCCAGCTGACCAATGGCTTACGGACATAAACAATAATGGAATCACTGGAGTTTTGTAGACTTTGCTAAGTCATTTGATGTAGTTGACCATTCACTCCTTGAAGCTCTATGGGTTTTCTTTGAAAGCTTTGGAACTTCTATCACCATTTCTGTCCAAAAGAAAACATATAGTATCAGCAGATAGGTCTCATTCTTCATTGTCGTTTATCAAATATGGTGTACCTCAAGGATCTATTTTGTGGCCTATCCTATTCTGTATATGCATGAATGGCTTACCTCTGTACTTAACACCATCATCATCATGTGAAATGTTTGCTGATGACACCACCATTCACACCACATTAAATTAACTGGATAAAGTAAATTCATCTTTACAAGAGATATTGGCCAGCTGCTTAAGTGGTCTGAGTTAAATCACATGAGTATCCACCTGAAAAAAAAAATTAATCATTACCACTAGACAAAAACGCCAGAATTTCTCTTCTGTTCATCATGGATAACTGATTACACAAACAATCTTAAATATCCTTTCACTGAAGTCGAAATGTATGTACAACAATGCTTCTTTTGTGTTTATAATTATGTTTTGTACTGTTCCTCCTCCTTAAAGAAGTAAGTTTGCAACCAACCCAATCCGTCATCCACCCAAGATTATGGTACTGCTCCCAAGAGTCAATATTTTCAAATCTAGTCTTATTTATTCTGAGGATGCTTATGGAATGCAATGTTTGCTACTATTAAAATTCATAAAATAGAAAAGATACATGTATTTAAGAAAATTAATCGTGAATATTTCATGAAGAACTTAAAACCACTGTAATTTATAGTAATCCATTCCCTGTATTGTTTATGATGTTATTAATGAATGTAAGATGTGTCTCTCTCCCTCTCCGATATTACCCACATTTTCTTTCATGAATCTCATACTTGTTTGTACATGTATTATTGTTCTAGCCATTTTCTTTGATATGTGTTGTAATTTAACCTTTGTAATGTAACTATATATATCACATTTCCTCTTTTCTTCTTTACTTCTTTGGAAATAATGCCAGTGAAACGGAGCAGATGATGGGACAAAAAAACTATACCAGCTGGCAATCCACTGTTGTTGATTATATTATGCAAATGTTTTTGTTTTGTTTTTTCATTTCCATTCTTTAAAGGAAGTGTTCTATCATTTACCCCTTGAGGCAGTGAATCAGTCCATCTATGTGTAATTTGTATACTATTGTTTTCTTATCAGTTTACTATTCAAATTATTGGCATTTGAACTCTGTACCTTGGTACAGCATACCCATTGCATTTTTGAAATTCTTAATTGCTTCAATGAAGCCACAGTATTGTAAAGAGTGAGTCTTCAAGTTTGGATATTTCTGTTGCAAGGCATCAAAAGGTAAAGGAATATGATCTTCATTCAGTACATGATCAATATATCTGTTGGAAATCAATCCAGCTGAAATGGTGTATGATTACTAACCAAAATGTGTATGCTGTGAAAATACATTTGGCATCAGCATCATCATATGATCTTGTGTATTTTAGGCAGATGTTTCATTTATTGCCCTTTCATATATTATAAACTACCAATAGTACCATGCCAGAATGAATTATGCACATTGTTCATTGGTGTATATACAAAATCTGTGCCTCATGTTTTAAAATTATAAACAAAACAAGTACCTCCAAATGACAATCGAAATAAATAGTCTTGTCAACCATCTGAGTTTCACACTAGACAGTTTCACACTTGACAGAAAATGGTTTATTTTTTACATTTAAGTTTACCTCTTAAACATGCTTTATGTACACATTATATAAAAATAACTTTACTGTCTGCCATACACATTATATAAAAATAATTTTACTGTCTGCCATTCCACAATAATATGAAGAAGTTCAAGAACATACACTTGAATTATTTTGAAAAAATCATCATCAGTGTCTGGGACATCAATGAAGTACCGGGGTATATTAACATGACATAAAAATAGTTTTTAAGACTGATTTTTTCCCGCCAGAAATAGTACGCTGACACTCACTTCAAATATTTAACATTTTCTTTATTTCGGCTATTTTACCATCATAGATTGAATGTAGAATATTATATATACCTATTGCTAAACCAATTCCAAGGTATCTAAAACTGCCTGGGTCCGAACAAAAATTCTTGTCACTCGGGTAGTGTGTCTGATACTTGTTTTTGCCTATAATTGCCTATAATCCTGGCTGCTTGAGTTTTACAATAATTTACTTTCATGCCATGCAGATGTTTCTGCACACACACACACACACACACACACACACACACACACACACACACACAATTAAATTTTAAAAATGTAAGAATTCTGACAGCTCAAACAAAGGATTCTTCAGTTCCATCTAGGTACAAAGTTGTATCATCAGCAAAATGTGCTGACCTGACTTCTTTATTGATATGGATACTTTTTAAAATTTTTTCTCCTTTTCAGTAACATATCTGATATCTCTGCACACAAACAAATACAAGAAAGGAGATAGCGGGTTTCTCTGTCTTACACCATGATTAATACTGAACAATGAGGAATATTTGTAATTAACAGCAACACACGTGGATGTGTCTGCATAGAAAGCTTTTAATTTTATTCATTTATTTCAGGGTCAAAATCATGTTTTAATAAAAACTTTTGAAAGTAAACTTCCATGAAATAGTGTCAAATGCTTTCTCAAAATCTACCGACAACAAGAGACGAGGCATTTTCCTTTCATTCTTATACACCAACATGTCATATTGTCAGTTTAAATAAACAATGGTAAAACAGCTTTTAGTCTGTTAGCAATACATGACCATGCTACTTTGTATTGGAATTCAAGGTTGTTGAGGGTTTTTTTTTAGCAATTCAATGTATTTGTTTGTGTTTTTTCCCCATGTATGAACATGAAGAAGAAGTGAACTACTGTAAAATTGTGACAAAGAGATGAGGTTAAGTACCCATGTTGTCTTCCTCAGCAATCCACCCAGAAACTGGGTCTTTGGCCAAACTGTCAAAATGGTAGTTTTGGACAAAGTGATATTTGGCAGTGTTGCTGAAATTGAATTTTTGGTGGACTTTTCACACAGTCTGTACTATTTGACCATATCTAACTATTAAAGCAATCACTCAGCTTGTTTGTTCCTTGATCCTAAGTCGCATTGACTACTGCAATTCTCTGTTTGCTGGTCTACCTTCTGGTTTGTTGTCACACATGATTTTGAACAATGCTGCAGGTCATTTTCAGAGAATCAAAAAAGAGAGAATCAGAGAGTCAAACAGACCTTTGGGTGTGATGGCTAATTGTCTTCATTCTTCCACCCCACTTTGCCGTCTACTGTAGTGTGTGTCTGTAGGTGGATGGTTGTGTGTGCACTGGCATGTGTGTGTGCGCGAGCATGTGTGTGCGTGTGTAGGGTATTTTTGTTGTGTGTGTATGTGTCATTGTTCATACCTGCAATTTGTAGTATTCATGTATAGATACACATATGTGTTGCTTTATCATGTACAGAGGTATGTTATTATGGACTATTGTATATCATATGTGTTGTTTTATGTACAATGTTTAGAGCCCATTACATGGGGAGTTTGAGCCATATAAGTACTATCTATCTATCTATCTGTCTATCTATCTATCTGTCTGTCTATCTATCCATCTATCTATCTATTATTATTATATAATTGGCCGACGTTTCCTGGACTGACTGTTAGAATGTTGAAACTACTGTATATCCATTTTCTGCTGCTATGGTGTTGTTACTGTCACCGGTACCACCTCAGCTATTTCATGTATATACTTTAATATAGTCAGTGTAAATTCTGTTCCAAGCAGGAACTGGACAAGGAGCTGGAACAATGGCTAGCGAAGAAAAAGCTGCTCCATGTAGAGTCCACCATCCATCTCATTTCCCAGTCTCTGCATAACCTGCAGGAAGTAGCACATTGGTTCGAAACCGAGCTTCCTGAAATGGTAAGGCAAATGTGATCATACTGCTGCTTCTATGAATGACAGCTGCTACATATTGCTTTTAGTGCTTGCACTAGCCACACAGCTAATTGTATTTCTTCTGCTGTCTCTACTACTATTATTATTACTTACTGCTGCTGTTGCTACTATAGCTGCTGTTGCTTCTCCTTCTGCTAATACTGTTGCTGCTGCTGCAAATGCTGCTTCTGATATTGTCACTAATAGTACTGCTGCAGTTACAACAATGGCAGCCACTTTATATTACTGGTATAGTTGCTGTTGTGCTGCAACTTCTGTTAGTGATGATTATTCTACCTACCAGTACTGAGGATGTCCAAAAGCATAAATGATCACCCATGCAATTGTTTTTGGTGGTTAGATTGTGGTGAGCAAATTTTTGTTGTTTGTTTATTTAAGTTGGCACACACATCCATACAATACTTAAATGCCATTCTCCCCGGTTGTTGTTTTCAATCAATCAATCATTTAGTTTAGTTCTTTTGTACCGTCTGTACCCTTCAGTAACCACTCGGTACACGGCTACATTATAGTTGCTTTTCTTATTGTCAAAGACAAGAATATATACCATTTGAATTTTCATGTTTTTCTTCTGCCTTTAACATAAGTTTCTGGAAAAACTGCCTCTTTTTCTTTTATTTATTTTTTTATATAGAAAAATAATTGATAGAGAGACTGACTGTCTCAGAACCAGACTGAACCTATTATATGAATAAAACTGGCGTATGTGTTGAATTCTTGTGCTACATTTGCAGAGAGGATTAAGTTGGGTTTTTTTGTGTTTTTATTGCCTATTTAAATTCTTTTATAATAGGTGGTGTGGGGGATGCATGGAGGGGGATGGTGGGTGTGTGTGTGTGGGGGGGGGGCAGGTTCATGGGAGCTGTTCATCAGTCAGTGTAATGGTCATTTGCACTGATCACATGACATTCTAGATAGGTCGAGAGATTGACTATCTGAGAACCAGACTGAACCTATTATGTTTCTAATATGAACTAGTCATTCAGAAATCAAGACAGCAATTAAGGTGGGCCCAACAATGTCTGAAGTATATCGATCCATGCAAGTAAGAGTATTTACTCAGAGTTTAGGTTTGGTTTAGGACACCGTGGGTCATTTGACCGTTTCACCACAAAATTATTGTGTCATTTTAAACATTAGTGGGTCAGGAAAAAGAATCCCTTATTTCTGCCCATGTCCATCCCACACCTAAAATGTGATTTGAATTTGTCTTGTTCTTCACACTCCGTGTGTGATACACACACACACACACACACACACACACACACACATATATATATATATATATATATATATATATATATATATATATGTGCGTGTGTGTGTGATATATATATATATATATAGAGAGAGAGAGAGAGAGAGAGAGAGAGAGAGATATTTATATATCACATTGATTTATCAACAGTATATATTGTGATGACTGTTTATTTTCTGTGGTTAATAGAAAGGTGCTTGGTTTCACGACATGTGTGAAGGCATGAATGGATGTATACACATGATTGTGTGTATGTCCACACCAGTACATGTGTATGTATATATATATTTATACAGAGAGAGAAAGAGAGAGAGAGATGTCCATAATGTATACATTACACATATCCCCACATCTCATACACATGTCCTGATGTGGACATACACACAAACACAATCATGTGTATACATCCATCCATGCCTTCATCAGTTAATGCATGTCGTGAAACCAAGCACCTTTCTATTTACTCTGTGTCACTAATATGAAGACTACTGCTACTCACCATTGCCTACTCTCACTCGTTTAATATCTGTCAGGGGATAAGGGGATAGTGGAAATAAAAAAAGTTTCAACTTTTTTTCCGTTTTTTTTTTTTTTTTAAGTTCAAACAAGTCAGAAATATGTGTCAGTTTACAAACTGTTCCAGACAGTCAAATTGTCTGTACAATTATTGTACAGTTACTTCTGTATTAAAAAGCAGAACTACTTCTCTTTCATTGATTGGCAAACTTTACTGTGTTGAAAATCTGCAGATAGATAAAGGATCTCAACCTTTCTATGTGTCACTGTATCTGTCTGTTATTTTACCAGTGTTAAAGTGAATTTTTGAAGCCTTAAAAATTCCTTGTTGGAACTGCTTACTATGAAGTACTTAATGCTTGCTGTACACTTGGATGTCATGCTCAAAAAAAAAAAAAAAAAGAAAAAAAGTGCAACCACAGGACGATAAGTGAATAACTGTCACAGTGCTCATTCTCCCTTGCCACATTTTTCACAGGCAAAAGCAAAGCTTGAGCCAACACAAAACAGATCTTTGTTTGAAGGTGTGTCTGTACCACAGATATGTTTGTTCTCGTGGCATGACTCTTTCTCAACAGGCATGTCAGACATCTGTTCACTTCACGGCTCAATATACACATGTAGAATAACCAGCCCATGTTGATAAATCAGTGTAATTTGTCATATTCCATGGAATGATTAAACTGTCGATTACGTTATTTTCAGATCATTCTTAATTTCTTCTTCTGCCACTTGTTGATGAAATCCATTATTCTGAGTGCAACTTCTAGATTAATTTGGTTATCTGTTGCATTTTCAGAATCTGGAGCTGTTGAACATGTTCAGCGAATCACAAGACAAATATGAAGATGAAAATAAATACATCCAGTTATGCAGGTTTGTATGCATATGTACATGTGCACATGTGTGTCTGCACACACTTGAAAACATCACACATACATTATTCAACTACCAGATACTTCCCTCATCAACAAAATATATGAGTCCATGTACCAACAAGAAAATACAACTTCCCCATGGTTGATATTTGTTAGAAAGATACTCGAAATTATAGGCCTTGATCACATTCGGAAAAACCGATTCACATTCAGCGTACATAGACGGAAATACGTCGTATATAAAAAATTAGAAAATGAATATATCAAATACTGGAAAGATAAAAGAGAAAAAACATTAAAGCTAAAATTTTAAAATACGATTGTAGCAGAGTACAAAACTGAAACCTATCTTTTAAATATATCAGATACAAAACACAGACAAGCTTTAACGAAACTCAGAATAAGCGCGCATGGCCTAAAGATTGAGAAAGGTAGATATTTAAATATTCCACAAGAAGACAGATTGTGCAACAAGTGTAACATCCTGGAAGATGAAATCCATCTTCTTGATCATTGTATTAAATATAAAACATTAAGGCAACAATTTTTAAAGGATATTCAAAATTTGAATAACACAGGAAATATTCCCAGTCAGGTGATGCTAACAGATGATGAATATATACAAACAAAATTGGGAAAATTTGTTTATGAATGCTGCTGCAATTTACTGCATTAACTGATTGATTAATTGTGTGTTTTTCATTCGTTCATTCATTTACCATTGCACTTGTGTCTTATAAACCTTATGGTTAAATGACAATGACAATAAAACCTATTCTATTCTATTCTTACATGCACATACACACCACATGCTCACACATGCATGCGCGCGCACACAGACACACACACACACACACACACACACACACACATATATTTGGTATGCATTGTTTAACTTGGATGCAGTATACACCAAAAAATATAGTGTACTAGCTTGCACATATGCATGGCACACATGCACACACTTCTCACACATGCATCAAATTTAAAAAATGTTAAAAAGTGTATAGACATTTATACTTGCACAACTTTAGCATGACGTGTAGTATCATTTTCATTTCTTTTTTTTTTCTCTAGGTTTGAAGAGTATGTTTAGCTAGCAATATCTTATGTCTTGTTCATTTTTCTTTTGTAACTCATCTTTCAAACAAACTATATGTTAAAGGGTGGTGGTAGGGGGTAGGTGTAGAAGGTGAAGAAGGAAGGGGTAGGATAACAGGCACAGGATAGATGCACAATCCACTCTCTCCTCACAACACAGCAGGGTCTTTTAGTAAGCTGAATTGAAGTGTTTATTTCTCTGACTTTAAACAGTACACAGCCCCCATGGTACTGTCTTGCCCATCCCTGGCCTGTTCCAAGCAAGGGAAAAAAGGAAGAAACCCCACTTGCCTCCTGACCGTTTGGTGCCATATGCAAACTATTTTCCAACCCAGAACCTTCCCAATTGGTTGAAGATAATGGACCAATCTGGGACCAACAGTACCAGACTTGCACATCTAAAGCTTTTCTCACGGAACCCAGCACAGCTAAGGAGAAGGGGAGGGGAGGGTGTGTGGGGGGGGGGGGGGGTGTGACGAAAAGAGGAGGGGAAGGAAGAGGAAAGATTGCCCAGCCCTGATTCTGTTCTAAACAGCTCATGATAAACACACCATACCATGCCGTGACCATTGAGGCAGATGCCATCCTGCCAGAGATTGACATGTGGTAAGGGGGGGTTGGGGTTGGGGTGGAAACGAGGTTGAGGGTGATGGAAGGGAAAAGGGCAGGGGAGTGTATATATGAAGAGAACTGTCCAAGGAGATATCATCTTTACTTACTATTTCATGATAACTTGCTCCCTCTGCACTTGACCAAGGGAAGGGGGGAAGGGAGAGAGGGTATGGAGAGGGGTGTTGGTGGGGATAGATGCCATGGAAAGGGGGGTGGGGGGGGGAGAGAGTAGGCAGGTAGGAAGGAGGTGTCCATCAGTAAGCAGTGTGTGTCCTGAGAAAATCCCACGCTTCCACCATAGGCACCTGACACACTATAACATCATAACAAACTAATAAACCAACAAGCAGGCTGATTAATCCCAAGAATTACTGTCATTCACACATTTTTCATGCTTTGTTTCACATAGTTGAAAGTGATTCATTGAGTGTTGATGTTGTTTTCTTGTTATTCTTTTCGCTGAAATACCTCTGACCATAACTGTGGATGTCTTTATTTTTCAGGCCCAGTTGACGATGGGATGTATAATGAGAGGAGCCATAAAGAAAGCCCCTTCCATTTAGTTTCAAAGCAGACAAGACTGTCATATTATCATTGTTTATAACCATATCGACTTTTTGGTCATCTGTTATGAAGTTAAAGGACAAGTATAAAAATTATGTGGCTTTTCACACTTTGCTTCCTTCAGTTTTGAATTAACAGTATACTCCACTTGATAACAGTGGTGATTGTGTCAAGGTCTTCAGCCACATTGACAAATCTGTTGTCTGAGGGATATGGTGAGAATATGTTCTCTGGGAAGAATATACAGAAAGTCCAGTTTTGCACAAAAGCTTGGATTGTCTTTGATGAAGGGCATGTATATGTGGTGTTTTGTGTGTGTCAAATTTTAACAAGCACAACAGCTTAGGGCATGTATAATATAGGTGGTGGTTTGTGTGTGTCAGTTTTGAACAAGCACAACTTAAGTCCAGTCAAGAGACTCATCAGCAATGCAGGGTATTCTCAGGTGGGTGTCTGATAGTTCCTTGTGGACTGTCATGCTGATCACTGCAGTGGAATGTGGCTGAGTATGGTTTTATTTGAAGAGTATGGAAAATAAGATAGGGAAAAAATGAAAATAAATCAAACAAAAAATGATATATAACAGACTTGTGATTGCCTGCCAGTATAAATGAGTTAATAATATACACTACAGAAAACATTAAAAAAAAATTATAGGAAAAGAAGACAGTTTCAAAGTATTATATATTGTGCTATTTGTGTTGCAGTAAAGATGCTTCTTCCCTTTGGAATGCCTGCAGGCGAATGGCCGCTGTTGTACTGGAGCTACTCGATATCATTAAAAAGACGACAATGTACTATTTTGATGTTTGTTTGAGATGTTTGTTATTGTATTGTACTACTCTTTTTTGTCACAACAGATTTCTCTGTGTGAAGTTCAGGCTGTTCTCCCCAGGGAGAGCGCGTTGCTACACTGAGACCGCCACCCTTTTGTTTTTGTATTTTTTCCTGCCTTTTTAACTATCAAAGTGGATTTTTCTACAGAATTTTGCCAGGGACAACCCTTTTGTTGCCATGGGTTCTTTTACGTGCTCTTAAGTGCCTGCTGCAAACAGGACCTTGGTATATCATCTCATCCGAATGAGTAGCGTCCAGACCACCACTCAAGGTCTAGTGGAGGGGGAGAAAATACTGGTGATTGTGCCGTGATTAGAACCAGTGCGCTCAGATTCTGTCTCAGATTGTTATGTCAAGATTAGTAATAACACTATTAAATCATTATAATTCAAGTGGTTTATAACAGCATTGACTCATCATTGGTAGCATGATCCTCAACACATCAAGTCATGTAATGGGTTAGGGATTTGATTCCTCTTCTCCACAGAAAAAACTGACTGGTGAGATGTGACTTATGTATAAGGACATGTCATTGATGTATCCACACAACAAACATTATTAGATGTTCTCTTAAATTACACACCAGGCATGTTACACTTAAGACTAGATGCTGCTTCTTTATCGTTCATGGGCTGCAACTCCCACATTCACTCACATGTACACGAGGCAGCCATACTCCATTTTCAGGGGAGTGCATAAGTGTATTGTCCAAACAATAGATAAGCAGCAGTGCCTCTATCATAACACAAACAAGAAAAAAACATTGAACAAATAAACAGCCATAGAGTTACTAGTCAAACAAATGAACAGCTGTTGTTGTTTTTTCAAATGCTTTTTAAAACAAATACACAAGATGGAAACAAAACATGTGAATGATTGGAATTTGGGTGAGAGGGCAACAAAGAATATATGCCAGATTAATGACATATTAATTCAGGACACTGTGTGTCATCATCTGCATGCTTCTCTCGTGGTCAGTTACAGATGTCAAACAACAAATTACAACTAAATGCTGTTTATAAATTAGAATTGACCATTTAATTTCCAAATAGCATCAGCATGCCTTGCCTCTTCCCTCAGTTTGTCAGTTCCAGTTTCAGCTTCTCAAGGAGGCGTCTCTGCGTTTGGACAAATCCACATACGCTACACCACATCTGCTAGACAGATGCCCGACCAGCAGCATAAGTCAACATGCTTAGTCAGGCCTTGAGTACATGCATATATATTTGTGTAGCTATTTGAGTGGATTTCTTCTATAGAATTTTGGCAGAGGACTCATTGTCATGGGTTCTTTTTCAGTGTGCCAAGTGAGTGCTGTACACTGGACCTTGGTTTATTGTCCCATCTGAATGACTAGATGCTCAGTTTGATTTTCCAATCAAACTTGGGAGAAAAGGCCAGAGTGGGGTTAGTAACACCTTGAGAAACTAAATCTGAGATGTATGCATGCAACGCATGTGCACATATATACACCACAGACACACACTCACACAGCACGCGTGCGCACACACACACACACACACACACGGCTCTGTCTTTCACACTGATCATCATCCATATTTATGCTGGAACTGAACAACATATCAAACATTTTTTTTTATTTCATGGTTTATGCCTGACCACATCTTTCAGTCCCATCACAGATGCTGAAACATTTGTTCTTTCAGACCCTCTAATAAGAAGTGTTGGAAATTAGACCAGACAGCAATGGCTTCTTTGGAGATAACTGTTTTTCCTGGTACGTCTACTTGCATACTTTTCTATTCACTTTTCCTTTCCTTTTCGTTTTAGCTACCATGCTTATGCCCAGCTTGCACTGCCAGACCAAAGAAATTAGAAATCTTAAAAGGGAAGTCACTTCTAAACGTGGTCATTTTTTTAACATTTCAAAACAGTATATTCACTATAATTGGTGTGGTGTGTGAGTGTGGATCTCTTGTGATGTGATATCACTGCAGGACTGTACTGAATATGTGGATCTCTTGTGATGTGACATGTGATGACTGTGACATGTATATGTCATTGTGATGACCCAGGCACTTTGGAACACTTTTGGTCTGTGCAGAATATTTTTCCTGCGATGATATTAAAATGAATTGATGACAGACTCAGGTAGTTTTATGCCGGTCATATTGTCAGCACTATCAGGGTTGATTCCCCTAATCCAGCAAATTTCTGCAGGTCATTTTCGGCCCTGTCAGACTTAATTCCCTCAAGCAAGCAGATTTACACAGACCATATTATTTACACTATCATAGTTAATTCTCTAAACCGAGTAGTTTTATTCAGGTCATAGTATCTGCGCTATTAGAGTTATTTAGGTATATTTTCCATAAAAAACAAAATTTAAAAAGCTGGAAAAGAACAAAAAAATTTGCCTGGAAAACACAGACTATCAGACTGATATGGTACATATATGAACTTGCTAAAAGAACATTAAAACCCCCATCAAAGTAGAATGTGCACACACACACACATTCTCTGATGCATTGATTTTATTTGTGGTGTTGCAGTTACAGACCTCAGAGAAGATGTGTCTGCATGGCAGCACAGTGTCTCTAACTTTAACGCTTTGTTCAACGCTGCCCAATCCTTAACGGCTGCTGCCAATATCACCACCTTGCAACCAGGTAATGAGTCTGTAAAAAGGTAATATTCAGACTGCGGAAGAATGTTCTAAATAATTTCTGTTTATAGCGAGAGGAGGTGGGAAGTTTTGTAGACCAATGTATGGAGAGAGGGAGCCTTGCAGATTTGATTTTTTCAATGCCCAAACAAAAACCTGAATAACAAAGAAAAAACCAAAGCTGGCAAAAGTAATGACAATGAAACAGAAACATAGCATACCATGTCCACATGATCATGGTGAGTTAATAGCAATGAGACATAGGAGTTTATACCCTGTCCACATAATCATGGCAAAATGACAGCAGAAAAACAAAACAGCATTTACTATGTCCACATGATCATAATGAATTAATAGCAATCAAACAAAATCATGTCCAAATGATCATGGCTGAATAATAGCAGAAATCAGAACAGTATTTACCATGTCCACATGATCATGGTGAATCAATTTCAGTTTCAGTAGCTCAAGGAGGCGTCACTGCGTTCGGACAAACCCATATACGCTACACCACATCTGCCAAGCAGATGCCTGACCAGCAGCATAACCCAACGCGCTTTGTCAGGCCTTGAGAAAAAAGAAATTAATTAATTTTAAAAAAATAATTAATTAATAATAATATAATTTAAATAAATAATAATAATGAAAATAAAATAAATAGATAAATAAAATAAATTGTAAAAATTAAAAAAAAAAAAAAAATAAAAAAAGCAGACACACATTCACACATACACATATGCATAACAGATATGCACTAAACATGCAGTTTTCACAGATATGAAAGCACAGTCAAATACACATAAACGTACATGAGCCCCAACACACACACATTACCCTGCACCCCCTCTACTCCCCTCCACACACTCGTTTCTAGGCTACTATCGTAGCTTCTACGGCACACACACACACACATACACACACACACATATACAGAGGCACACATACGCCCATATCCCCCACCCCCAACCCCACACACATATCTACAAAGAGATACATATGCACACCCGCATGTTCCAATATGCTGTTGCTTCCACAGTGTAGGCATGCATACACACACATACCTCATCCTCTACCCCCCCCCACTCCCCCACGCATGCATACGCACGTGAACAGAACTCTCCTGACACTTGTGTACACTTACACCCTCGTGCATGCACAAACGCATACAAACACACAGACCTACACATACACACAAACACACACATACACGCACAGAGGCTGCCATTGATTGGCCGCAAGAGGGATAGGAAAAGATCTCTGATGCCAAGAACATGGTGTCTAGTGTGTTGCTCAGTCTATTGTATTTGGAAAAGACCACAGAAACTCTGTTCCGTTTTGAAGAAATTTGTGCAATGTTGGTTTGGAAATGATGCCGATATTTGATTTGCAAAGCATCGTGCTCTACCTTTCATGCTAGACTTACGGCCGCTCCCTCTCTCTGCCTTTATCTCTTTGAGGTGATCGATGGCGTGATGGCCTTGTACCTGTTCTTTTTTTAAAAATATTTTTTGACTTTTCTGAGGATTTCTGATTTTCCTAGATGTAGGCCGCTCGTTGTTGTTGCGTTACCAGCGAGTCTGTCAGCTCGCTCATTTCCCATAACACCTGCATGTCCCGGGCAGTATGACCATGTAAGTATTTTAATCTGAAAGTTGTGCATTGCCTTATGCCACTGTGGGCTTCCCATTCCATTTTCAGTTTTCTGTATGAGGTTCATTGAGTCGGTTAGAATCATGGCATGTTGGTTTCCGGGCATATGGATAGACGATAGCCACTGGAGGGCATGTGTCACAGCTTCAGCTTTCATCGTCAGGCTGTAGGTTGTGACTTTGTAGGCAGCATTCTCTTCCCTAATTGTTTTTTCATTTTGTTTCGCAGTGAATCCCCAACCGGATTGGTCTTTGGTGACTGAGCCATCTGTGTATATGATGATGTCCTCTTCTTTACTCTTTTTTTCTATGAGTAGCTTCACTTCCGCATCAGTTTTGCCCTCTGGCCATTCCCGGCAATGTCTTCCTAGAGTGGGTGAAATGGCTCTGTTGAATTGATGGTTGAGGTTTTTGGGGTTTTTCTCCCATTCTTTTGTTTCTTTCAGGTCTTGTAGTCAGCATACTAGCTGGATTGTGTCTTCTGCTTGCCCCATCCATGATCTTCCTTGTCCTAGACGGCTGCATTTTGGTTCTTTGACTGCGTCATGCAGTGGGTTTTGAGGGTTTTCTAATGCTTTGAAGTAACCTGTTCTAACTTGTTTCTAGCCTGCACTCAATTTCAGTGAAACAAAAGAGTTTATACCAATAATTGTTTCAAAACGGGTTTATCATGAAAACATACAGTATTACAAAATGCAGAATTGCAGTTTGCTGTCCTCCATTTCATCACTTGGTAGTCTCGATTGCTATGACCAAACACTGTATTGTATGCACAATAGGAAAACTAAGATACGAAGTAAAAAAGTGGAAAAAACGAAGCTTGCACGTTCTGCCTCTCTTGATAGCCTTTGTTGCTCACAATTTCGGTGAGCTAATCAGTTTCAAGAGTACAGATCATGTGACACACTTCTATAAGTCATGTAAGCAGAGAACTCTCCAGGGGTCTTTTTGTTGTCCTCTCACATTTTCATGTGCTGTACTAATCATGCGATGCGTATCAGTGATTGTTTAATGCACAGTGAGCCTGTGTAGGTAGAGATCTCCTTACAAGAGATCTGTTTACTGCTTACAATTATCAGGACTTTTACTCTTTCACTCTCCATCTGTAGACACTGATTAGTGGGTGATCTAGATGTTGACTGGATGAGAAGAATCAAAACCCCATGAGCAACTGGCACTTGAAATATATTCCTTGGCAAGAGACAGTCATGAGAAAAATGGGAAAAGAAAGAAAGAAAGAAAGAAAGAAAACCCACATGGATAGAGAAACAGGGAAAGAAAGAACGACCATAGCTGCACTGTGGCAAAGTACTTTCTCCAGATTAATTCACAGGGCAATCTTGTGAAGAAAACGTCATAGAGTACAATACAGTTTACAGTTTCTGGCTGTTCAAGTCAAATATATTGCTGTCTTGATATAAAGCCCTTCATGTACAGATCGGTCGTACATTTTCATGAAATGTTTTTGTTGTAGAAAGTTTCATGAATATTTGAGTATTTGCTGCTGGTTTCTGATTGTATTTTCTTCTTATCATTAAGTATTAAAATCATAAGAAAGTTTGTGACAGTTGATAGATGTAGTAAATCTTTTGTTTTGCCAGAAAAGAGGGACATGATGGATGTGAGAGTGCACTGACGATATCATGTTTGATGTGTGTGTGTGTGTGTGTGTGTGTGTGTGTGTATTCATGTGCGCGAATGTGGCTTCAGAAAATCATTTCCTTTGCATGCTATTGATGGGGATGGTACAGTCTTTCATAATTTCATTGTGATTTTTTTTTTCAGTGCTGGATAATGGGGTAATTCTATTTCAAAATTTGATGCGCTTATACGACAAGCAGATGGCCAGCCTTCATGACAACAGCGCCGAGTTGCCAGTTATAATGCTGGTATGAAGGTTCAGTTCATGTCACTAGTTTAATGTAGTATCTCTTCACCATTGGTGATATTAGAGGGGTGGTATGAAGGATGTTTTAGATTTTATTTCCTGAAAAGAAATAGATGAATTTACAAAAACATTTCATGAATTTTGGCATGTATTTTGTCTTTTTGTGAAAGCTGATAAAAGCTGCGTAGATATGGTACTTGATAGTTTTGCATGCTGTCAGTTGCATAAGGCAGAGTGGAATGGATGGTATTGATCTGTGCAAGCCAAGATCTTGCAAAAGTTATATGTAGTAGAGTGAGGGTTTTTTCTTTTTTGTATCTGAGTTAAATATCTTTGTATCCCTGTTTGTCTCTCTGTGTGTCTCTCTCTCTCTCTCTTTCAATCCATCTCCCCCCCCCTCTCCCGCTGTTGTCTCTCAGTCTCTCTCTCTCTCTCTCTCCCTCTCTCTCTCTCTCTCTCTGTCACATCTTTCCATCCTTTCATCCTTACTTCTATATTTTTCTCCTGAATCCTCTCCTTTGCCCAGACCTAGTTGGGCATGTGTGTGTGCATATGTGATTGCACGCATGTGTGTATGTACATCCTCTATGTCCCCATCTCAGTTTTTGTTGGTTTCATTTATGCAGAAACTTGAAGAGTATGAGGAAAGACGTGAGGCCATGAAATGTGAGATCCAGACAGCTTTGGAACAAAATAAAGAGCTGAAAGAGAACTTGATACGAGGTTTAGAGACAAGATTGGTACGTAATTCTTGCTGAATCTGTCATTTCAAAGATTGAGTGTCGGTCTGTGTTTTTCTCTATTTGATTCTCTTTAATTCTCCATTTCTCTCTACTCCCTTCTTTTTCTTTCTATGAGTTTGTTTGTGTATACTATTTATATGCATGAGTGTCTCTCTGTGTGTACAAATTTGTCTCTGTATACATACATGTTTTTGAATGTTTTGGCAGAGGATGAATATGTAATAGCATATGCATGTTCGTTTTTTTGTTGAAATTGCGATTTTATCATACTTTATGTATTTTTGTTTGTATTTTAAACTGCAAATATGATTTTGATTGGTTTATCTCAGTAGATATCCTATGATTAGATGTTGATTAATTGTGTTTATCTATGTTGCACTGATCTGTTAGTTTCATCTCAGTTTGTCTCATCACACTGTTGTATCTGTCTTTTTCCCATTCTTCTTCATTTGCTTGCGAGTTTAACTTTGAATTTGTGTTTGACGTTATGATGTCCTGGTCTTTTTTTTTGTCTTTTTTTTTAAATGAAAACAGTCACATTGTCATGAACCCATACTTGACTTACGCTTCACATCTGCATGCACATATACCACACTCGTTCACACAAGTATGCATACACGTGTGCATGCACACACACACACACACACACACACACACACACACACACACACACACATGCAAATTAAATGCACACACAGGCACATATTCAGTCTTTTCTATTTTCACATGCATTCAGAGAATATACGTGTATGTGTTCACACACGCACACACGCATGCACTTGCACACACGCAGTGACACAGGCAGACCTTCCCTCTTTCCCATTCCCACATGCTTTCCAGAACATTAAAGAGATTTGCGCAAAAGTGTATGAGAGCATCAATCTCTAACATGGAAGATTTGAGTTGTGTATCCCATATAATGACAGAGACAAACGCTTAAGAAACAAGGAAATCTGAAGTTGAAGATAAAAGAGAAAGAAGATTTGCTAGACAGCCATGAAGGGATTTTACAAGAGGAGAAGAAAGCAGGTGAGAATCCTTCCGTCTGGTCCAAGATTTTGTAAACATCAGTTTAGTACTGTATTATTGGGCCATGTGATGCACCCATCTCTCTCTTTCTCTCTCCCCCTATCTCTCTCTCTGTTTGTTTTGTATGAATGATTATGAGTTCGTGATGCTATTCATAGTAAGTGATGGAAATATTTGTTATTCATGTCTATATAAAGAGTTTATGGTAAGAACTTAGAAGCTGGTAAAAAAAAAAAAAAGAAAAGAAAAAAAATTAAGCATCTGTCGGTTCTGCATGACTGGCATGACTGCCACCATAAAGCCCCAGACCATTCCTGGCATCTGTGCAAGTCCGGAAAGAAAATGGGTAAGGGGAAGGGATGAAACTTAGATGAGTTGTCATCAACAACGATTGTTGCCACGCCATTGCGATTGTTGCCACGCCAATGTGGATGTATTTGACTATAAAATCAGCCTCCCACACCCCCTCTTTTCATCCATCCCGATCCATCACGCTCTTTTCATCCATCCCGATTATGAAAGGCCCGTTTCTAACTTGTTCCTTGTTGACTTGGAACCAACTCTTGTGCCATACATTATGCGTTACTTAGATCCAGCAGAGAGTCAATTCAGTCATTTTGATGAAATCAGTGCGCTTTAGATTAAAAGCAACAAACCAACAAATGCGTTTTGTGTGTGAGTGTGTGCTGAAATATGTCAGCTGATGATATGATCATACAACTGATAGCTGCAGTTAATTAATGTTATTTAGATCTACGATCTATTGTAGAAGTACCAAAGATTCATCTCCATTATGAGATGTGTTTTCTTTTATACAAGATTTTTGGCTTTTAGAAGTTCTTTCTTTATGATTCCTGCACTGTTATTATGGTTTGTAATAATTTTTGGTATTTTTGTCAGCTGTGTCACCTTTCCATCACACCAGGCAACCCCCCACCCCCCACCACCTCCCTCCCCTTCCAATTCCCATTGATCCATGATGCAGTTAAGGAACCAAAAGGCAGCTGTCTTGGAAGATTATGGATGGGACAAGCAGAAGACACAATACAGCTTGTATGCCAGCTGTAAAACCTGAAAGAAATAAAAGAGTGAGAGGAAAACCCTAAAACCCCAAATGTCTGTTCAACACAGTTATTTTACCCACTCTGGTAAAACATTGTCTGGAATGGCCAGAGGGCAGAAATGGTACAGAGGTGAAGCTGTTCATAGAAGAAAACAGTAAAGAACAGGACATAATCATATACACAGATGGCTTTGTCACCAGAGACCAGTTTAGTTGGGGATTCACTGAAAAGCCAAACAAAAACAATTAAGGAATAGAATGCCACATACAAAGTCACAACTTCCAGCCTGACAATGGAAGTTGAAGCTGTGAGACATGCTTCCCAGTGGCTGTCAACTATTCAGATGCCTGGAAATCAATACGCCATGATTCTGACAGACTCAGTTAACCTCCCACTAAAAATTGAAAGTGGCATGGGGAGCCTTGAGTGGCATGAGGCAATGCGTAATTTTCAGATTCAGAAGCTTACATGGTCATACTGCATGTTTGTGTGCCGGTGTGTTAGGGGTTGGGGTGTGTGTATCTGTGTGTGGGAGTTTGTGTGTGTGTGTGTGTGTGTGTGCACAAGCTTTGTGGAGCTGCAATATATAGGAATGTGTGTGTGTGTGTTTTAGGGGTGTGTGTGTGTGTATGTCTGTGGTATGGGTAATGCGGGAGCTATGGAATATAGCAATGTGCATGTGTGTATATGGTGGGGTGTGTTTACTGTGGGAGCTACATTGGAATGTGTGTGTGTGTGTGTGGAGGGGTGGGGGTGGGGGGGTAGAAACAATGTGGGAGATGGGGAATGTGTGTGTGTGTCTGTGCTTGTATAAGTATGCTTTTATGCATTGTGTTGGGCCTGTGTATCTTTGTGCTTTCATATCTGTGTGAATGTATATTTGTTGCACATCTGTTGTGCATGTATGTGCGAGTGTGTGTGGGTTTATTTACATTAATTTGTTTATTGATATGACCATCATTGTCATTTATATTATTCATTTTTTTCCTATATTTTAGTTTATTTTATTTCTTTATCTATTTGTTTATTCGTTTTTGTTTTTTTTTTGGTTTTTTTTTTTTTTTAATTTATTTTTATTTCTATTTTTATTCATCATTTTAATACATTTATTCATTAATTTAATGACATCCATGTATTTTTTTGATGTATCTTATTGTACTTCACTTTATTTCATTTTCCTCAAGGCCTGACCAAGGACGTTGGACTACGCTGCTTGTCAGGAATCTGCTTAGGAGATGTGATGTAGCGTATATGGATTTGTCCAAACACAGTGAGGTCTCCTTGAGTAACAGGACTGAAATGTAATTACTTTGTTATAATGGTATTTATAATGAAGATGATAATGAGAAGACTTTTGATATTGTTTGTATGTAGTTGACGAGCCTGAAGAGAAGGAAAAAAAGGAACTGCTGTCGTATAAGGTATAGTAGAAGTGCATTCTTTCAATTTACATGTAAACATGCTTGCACATAACATTCTGCACACACACACTTGCACGAACACACATACACAAGTGCACACATTATCACCACACTCACACTAATGCACACACACACACACACACACACACACACACACACACACACATGTATACTCTCTCTCTCTTTTATACACACAGACACACACACACACACATGTGCAGCCACAGTAATGTGTACATACACACAATATGTGTATGACACTTACTCACATTTATGCAATTTCACATGAACATTTTCATGCAGATGCATGCAAGTGCTTGCATATGGACCATGCACACTTGGGAGTCACACACACATCTGTTCTTTTTTTTTTTCAAATCTCCCCCCCCCCCACCCGCTCTCTCTCTTTCTTTCTCTTTCAATACTCACACCAGTTGTGAATGTGTATAGATGCTTAAGAATTTATTTCCAACAATGCCTGATGCCTTTGTTGTTCCACAGCCTGTTGTTGAGTCTGCCAAAGGCGGAGCTGGCCTTGGCGATGTGCAGAAGGGAAAACGTCTCCAGAAGTTGAGCCCTGCTTCCTTCGCTCACGCTTCTCCTTAATGGCCAGCGTTCTCTTGTTTTCAAATGTCTTTATGCCACTAAAGCACAGCATTCTCCAGCGAGAGCGGTCAAGGGCATCAGTCTCCCAGGAAGCGATGTCTATGTCACAGGCTTTGAGGTTTGTCTTCAAGGTGTCTTTGAAGCGTTTGCAGGGTCTTCCAAGTTCATGGTGGCCTTCCTTCAGCTGGCCATACAAAATCATCTTCGGGACCTGTTGTCTGTCATGCTGTGCATCCAGAATCGGCCTCTTCTCGCATATGAGGACACACACCGACAAATAAGCCTGCCTACCTACTCATCCGTCAGACAGACGGGAGGCTCCATCATCATCATCAGAAGATATATATAGATTTGTCTGCACATTTCGTATAAAATTAATCGATTGCTTTTGGCATGAATGACCAAGAAATATTAAAGATAGTGTTCGATTTAATATTTACAGAAAAATTAACTTGACACATACTGTATCTGTTTATTTATCTATAAACATGGACAAACATCTAAAATGTATTGTGGCTAGGTTTAGATTTTGAATTTCTGACTTGTGTGTGCATGATTAGTGTTAGGACAACATAATGATAGTTATCTTATTTACCCTTTAGGTAAATGTGCAAAAGAGAATAAAGTACGCTTGGTACAAATCAGTTGACACCTTCAAAATATTATTGGTAACCCTGTGTTCAGACTCTCAATGCTCATGTCATCCACAAATGAACATGTGAATAAGCACCTGCCAGTTAACATTTATAAGGTCTTAGAAATATGAAATGTAGTTGTGGGGTGGTTTTTCCCCGCTGGTATTCTGTGTGAAATAGTAATGTTATAATATATGCAGCTGATGATATTTACCCATGGCCAGAACCTCTCTCTCTCTCTCTCTCTCTCTCTCTCTCTCTCTCTCTCTCTCTCTCTCTCACACACACACACACACACACGCACACACAGTCACGCTTTCCCTCTCTCTGTTATTTTTTCATTCACAAAACCTTCCACCTGTACATGTATTGGTGTGCAGATTATAATCGAACCTGCTCTGTAGATCTTTTTTCCAATTTAAAGTGATCCTCTGGTCATTTATCTATGGTCTCAGTTTGAAACATTGGTTTCCATGTGTAAGAGAAAACATATATTTATGATAGCAAACTCTCATTAGTCTGCAGCACTTTGTAGCAGACTGTGCTGGAGTGAACACAACAACCAAAGCAGACACAAACTACATTTTTTCATGGACAATATAGTTGATACTGAATTTTAAGAAAGGTATACTTCATACCAAGGGTAGAAGAGTCAGAACTTTACCTTTCTTGATAATGTCACTTACAGCTTACAAAAACGATACACATGTTTTAGTTATTTTTGTATTCTTAGTGCTTGTTTGTATGTACATCCAGTTGTAATGTTTGAGGTACAAGTGTGTTCTGATAAACAGCACTTGCTTTGATATGAACTGTATTTTTTATTGTGGTTAGTGAGGAAGGTACAGCATGTATACTGCTGGCTTGAATTCACACACACACACACAGACACACACACACACACACACAGACACACACACACACACACACACACATCCTCCCCCCCTATCCCCCTCTCCATCCCCCCTTACACACACACACTGTAGCGAATTGGTTAGCATTGTCAAATGACATCTGGAAGGACATAGGTTCAAGCCTCATCAGATGTGGGGGGTTTATTTGCCTGTCTTCTGCCCAGAGCAGAGTGTACTGTTGGCTTAAATGGGAAGGTTGGGACCTCACATAAAAGGGTAATTCACTTCATGGATGTGTCTTTGATTATTTTGGTGAAATTTCCTTTGGACTGCCTATGCTGGGACTGAGACAGACGAAACTGGGTGAGATATGTATAGGGAGACTGGGAATGAGCAACATGGGAGTAGTATTGTCACTAAAAATGGTGCAGATGATTGGGCAGCAACACCAACAACAACAAAAATCCTGACTAACACTGCAGGTATCTGTCTCTCAGGTCTGATTGATGTTGGGTTATATAATAATAATAATAATAATAATGGTATTTATATAGCGCTGAATCTTGTGCAGAGACAAATTAAAGCGCTTTCGCACCAGTCATTCACACGCATGCATAACTCTAAAACTGTAGAAACTAAAGACAAGGAAGGGCAGGCAAGGGAGGCTATTTTGGGAAGAGGTAGGTTTTAAGGCCAGACTTGAAAGAGCTGAGTGTGGAGACTTGACGAAGCGAAAGAGGAAGTTCATTCCAATCGCAAGGTCCAGAGACAGAGAAAGAACGGCGGCCAACAGTCTGTTTGAATCTGGGTATGCGTAAACAGAGTGGATCCGAAGCCGACTGTAGTGAGTGAGATGGAGTGTAGAGGTGGTAAGGCAGCCGCAGAGATAGGAAGGGGCAGTTTTGTGAATGCATCTGTAACATAGAGTGCTGATCTTGTACTTTATTCGGTGTGAGACAGAAAGCCAGTGGAGATTTTGCAAAAGAGGAGTGATGTGCTCAGATCTTTTCTTTCTGAGGACGAGTCGGGCAGCAGAGTTTTGTATGCGCTGAAGGGACTGAATGGATGAAGCAGGCAAACCAGACAATAGAGAGTTACAGTAGTCAAGGCGAGAGAAAATGAGAGAAACGACAAGTCTAGATGTTGCGTCAGTGGACAGATATTTTCGGACGGCACTGATGCGCCGCAGTTGACAGTAGCAAGACTGACATGTCTGACTGATAAAGTTTTGCTTGGACAGGGTATTGTCAAGGACAACACTGAGGTTCCTGACTGACGTGGAAAGAGGGATGGATGTACTGCCAAGTTTGATTGTGTCAATTGGGGTGGAAGACAGTTTTTGTTTAGTTCCTATGATCATTGCTTCAGTTTTGTCCGCGTTCAATTGTAACTTATTTCGAGTCATCCAGTTTTGAATGTCCAGGAAGCAGTTGGATGTGTCTTGCAAGAGCGACAACAATTTTTCAGGGGTATCACTCTTCTGGAGTTGAGTGTCATCAGCATAAGAATGATGACTGATATTATGGCAGTTGATAATTTCAGTGAGAGGAGCAGTGTACAGTGTGAAGAGCACTGGGCCTAAAAAACAGAGCCCTGTGGGACTCCATGTTCAATTTTAACGGGTTCAGATTGGAAATGATCAACAATGACAGACTGGAATTGATCAGAACCAGTTTAGAACAGTGCCGTTGATACCAAATGTAAAATGAAGATGGGAAAGAAGGATTGAATGGTCTATCATGTCAAAGGCGGCTGACAAGTCGAGAAGAGTAAGAAGGGAAATTGTTCCTGAGTCGGACACTATCTGTAGATTGTTCAGAATGTGGAGGAGAGTGGTTTCAGTGCTGTGGTCAGCACAATAGGCAGACTGAAATGGGTGGATGAGATTGTTGAAACAAAGGTGGTTGTTGAGCTGCTTGAGGACAGCTTTTTCAAGGAGTTTGGATATGAATGGAAGATAAGAAACTGGTCGATAGTTTTTCAAAATGTTTGCGTCAAGGTTGGGTTTCTTCTGAAGAGGCCGGACGATTGCAGTTTTGAAAGTGGATGGAAACGTTCCAGTGAGAAGGAATGAGTTGACAATATTGTGATTGTGGGGAGAAGATGTGAGACACACTGGGAAAAGACCGAGGCTGGTATAGGATCGAGCTCACAGGATTTTATTGTCATTTCTTTTAGGATTTCATGAACTTCTGTTTCAGTCAATGGATTAAAGGAATGGAGAGGAGTGCCGCTGAATTGAGGATCAGGATGAACAGGTTGGAAAGATGGTACAAATATTTTGGACTTTGTCAATAAAGAAAGAGAAGACATTGGGGAGTTCAGATAAAGTGTAGGCAGAAGGAAGAGGAGTCTTTTTTGCAGTTCCAAGAAGATTTGACATGACAGAGTAAAGAGATTTGGCATCAAGAACTTGAGAAGAAATGAAGTTTGTTTTTGCTGATGAGATCATATGTTTGACTTTATTTATTTGTTTTCGGAATATTTGATTGTGGACTTGCAGTTTTTTATATTATGAAAGGAAACACATAGTTCAGCAAGGAAACATAATACAGCTTTTTCAAGATCGATGAGTGCATTCCCATAGCAGCATCTTCATCATCCCCATCATCATCATCAAAACAAAACAAAAAAGAGTGAAAGAGAGAGAGAATAAAAAGAGAAGAAAGTGATTCATGTCATTGATGTTTTCATGGATGATTCTCATTGATGGTTTCATGGTTGATTCCTACAGAAAACATGTGAGATGCTCAAAGAAGTGGTGCTGAGATCAGAAAAACTTACAAAGGATTTGGAAGGTTGATGGATCATAGTTCTGATTTTGATGAATTTTTTGCTTTGTTTTCTTAAATTGTCGTGTTTGTTCAGGGTTTTTTTTTTGTTGAGATTCCATGAATATTTTTGTTATTCTTTACTTTATCTTCTTTTATTTTATAGCTGCATTTTTTCAGTCATTGTTGGTGTTGTGTTCAAAGGAAGTTGTTTATTTACTTATTTTGTTATTCATTTATACTTGATGGATTTTCAGAAGAAAGTGAAGCTCTCTCTCTACAACTTATACATTCTTCCTTCTCAACTCACATAATTTGGGTGCAAAGAAAACTTCCCCCACTCATGATGCATTTGGGGTAGTTTATAAGACACTTGATTGATTATCTCAGACTGTAAGTACTATGCATTTGGCTATCTAATATGCTTGCCAGGGTATTTTCTTGGCTTATGTGCAGTCACCTCTCGGGACTGACAATTTGTGCAGTGGTATTGTCAAGCAATTTTGTGTCTGAGTCGGTTAAGGTCAGTACATTGTGTAACATCTTGTCTTAACTCCGGAATGAGAATAAGGTTAATTGTGTCAGGGGCTGAGATGTGTTGTATGGATTTTTTCAATCACCTAACTTACAAGATCGTCTTAACTCCAGAATGACAATAAGATTAACTGTGTCAGGGGCTGAGATGTGTTGTATGGATTTTTTCAATCATCTAACTTACAAGATCGTCTTAACTCCAGAATGACAATAAGATTAACTGTGTCAGGGGCTGAGATGTGTTGTATGGATTTTTTCAATCATCTAACTTACAAGATCGTCTTAACTCCAGAATGACAATAAGATTAACTGTGTCAGGGGCTGAGATGTGTTGTATGGATTTTTTCAATCATCTAACTTACAAGATCGTCTTAACTCCAGAATGACAATAAGATTAACTGTGTCAGGGGCTGAGATGTGTTGTATGGATTTTTTTAATCAACTAACTTACAAGAAAAAAGAATCTGTATTTTTTCCACTTCTCCAGAGATCAAGTCCCAGCAGCAGTGTGCGGTCAGAGAGGGAAAAGCTTACTTCCAACAAGAGGAGGGTGAAACACACTTGCAACAAGTGGAGGGTGAAGCAGACTTGCCACAAGAGGAGGAAAAAATCAGTTCTAGCACACCCAGGGAAAAAATCAGGTCCAGCACACTCAGGGAAGAACCACCATTGAAAGGCAAGGTTCGTGTTGGCTGTTTTGAATATCTGTTGGTTGGTTGTGTGTGATGCTGAAGCTTCTTCTTTTTCGTGGGCTGCAACTCCCATGATTACTCATAAATTATATATATGGCAACAAGCGGGCTCTTTTGTGTATAACCGTTTTTACCCTACCATGTAGGCAGCCATACTCAGTTTTTGGGGGTGTGCATGCTGCACATGTTCTTGTTTCCATAATCCACAGAATGCTGACATGGATTACAGGATCTTTAACATGTGTATTTGATCTTCTGCTTGTGTATACACACGAAGGGGGTTCAGGCACAAGCAGGTCTGCACATACGTTGATCTGGGAGATCAGAAGAAATCTCCACCCTTAATCCACCAAGCACCATTGCAGCGATTCAAACCCGGGACCCTCAGATTGAGAGTCCAACACTTTAACCATTTGGCTATTGCGCCAGTCTTGTGTGATGCTAATATTTTATTTGGTTTGTGTGTGTTCATGTATGCATGTGTGTGTGTGTGTGTGTGTGTGTGTGTGTGTTTGGTTTTTGGGTGGCTTTTAGTATTAGAGAAACTGTATTTCACAGGATGCTTGACAAAGCCTGTCAAGCCATTATCTTTACAAAGATGTTTAGCAAGATGGAAAATGATCATCCTCTGATTAAAAAACAACAACGTTTCGGTGTGATTTTATTCAGAAGATTGACATTTTAGAGTTTAACATATTGTAATTTTTAAAAAGAAATAATAACACATTATAATGACATAGATAATGTCACAGTCAGAGCATTGTTTTTGGATTTATGCATTTTCAAAACAGCAGGAACATTTGGCCTCATGTAAAACTAAACAGAAGAAATTTCTTGCTGATACTTCAGAACTGAAGACAAAAAATATTCTGACTGCCACCAAAGCAGAGGTTTGTCATTACATGTCTGCCTTAACTCACTCAGTACGGCCAGTCCTCTCTTCTCCTCTACACAGACCCCTCGGATGTCCAGTGGGTGTCTGAATGACCCAACCTTTAGCTTCCGTCGTCAGAATTGTGGTATTCTTTGTCAACATTCACCTCTTCAGTATAGGAGCCTTCCGCTTGCAATATTTTGATGATGGTAATTGGGGTGAAACGCTGTTAACGTCGTCTCTTTCGCCGTTCGTATGGAGAGAGTTAATTCTCCTTCTGCTATTCCTCCACCTGGAAGAGTTTTTAGCTTCCCATTGTTATAATTCTTTAATTTTGTATAACAAACCTCAGTGTTTTCAGCCCACTTTAGTATGGCATATTCACAGTTTCTGACTGGAAACAAGTGTCGGAAATTAAAGGGAAATGTTGTGAACATAATCTACAATACCATTCCCTGACAGTCTGCTTCCTGTGTTCAGTCCTGGTCATTTAATTTCATGGACTTTCTGTCATGATGAAGTGAGAAGGATTGAGGGAACCAAACTGTGGTATGGTTTTGTGTAGAAAAAAACAACAACCTCATTGTGAAAAAAATATTTTCTCACTTGACTGAACAGAACAGGTACCAGAATATGAGTATTGGTGGCTGATCTCTGATACCTTCAGGGTAAACATGTTCAGCTTTAGCACAGACTGCCTCCCAGAAAGCATCATGTGGGCAGCCTGCTGTAGATTATTTCATAACTGAATTGTTTCATAATTGGCAGTGTTGCAAAGCTAGTATATTTAGTTTAAATGTCTATGAGACAACATATGTGGTTAGTTTTGGATAACTTTTTTTTTTCTCCCCAGCTTCTTAAACGGAAATAGTTGATGCTGGCTTGTCAGGAAATCTTTTAATGCCTGCACAACAGAGTGGCACTTGGCAGACCTTGTTTTAAGCAGAAGCATTTAGATTCCTGCCAGAAGCTCAGAAGGAAGGACTGAAAACAAGATGAAAAGGGTAATGAATTCAGTTACATAGTTCACTAAGGCTGGAGATACCTCATAGGATGAATATTTCTTTGAGCTCAAGTCTCTGAAAATTTTGACTCAGATCTGGAAATAAAGGCAATAAATGTACCACATGAAAGTCGGCTGATGGTAGTACTACTCACTTCTATGAAGTAAAGTGCAAAGAAAAAACACATTAAGAATAATTAGAAAGTTAGTGTAAGAAAGAACACATTACTAAAGCTCGTAAAAAAAGCTAATGCTCCACGGGACAGAGGACGTCCAACAGATCGCCAGACCACTCTGCGGTCTTCCACGCAGCTCAGCAGCTCCCCACAGCATCAATCGGGGACACCTAAGCGTCACCAGTTAGGAAAAACCAGCAGCCTGCAGACTGCCAGGCATAATGGTAGGCCGTCTGTCTGTCCGCCGCCAGTCTCTGGCCAAGAGGACAAGGAGGTAGGCGACTGACATGTTTCATCTCCTCCAGTTTTTTCCCCTTGACGACCTCGATGTGATTTATGGACCATGCTTTTGTGGACTGTTATCATTGTTATAGATAAGAAAGATGCTCTTATAAATGTGCTCTATGCGAATATAAGAGAAATGACAACCCTTTTATATGGATAAGATAAGAATGACGTTGATCAGTGTTAGAGGACTTAAAAATATACAGAAAAAAACATCAATGTTTGATTTCCTAAAAAACAAACGATATAACGTATTTTGCTTACAAGAAGCTCATTCGACAAAAAGTGATGTGCCTATTTGGGAAAAATAGTCAGGGGGGAAAATATTCAATAACAGGTACTAACAGAAGTAAAGGGGAAGTAATTATGGTTTCAAAAACATTTACTGGTAAAGTAGATCTGCAACTGGCAAAGGACAGAATCCAGGTTGTCTCAGTCGCTAATGACAGCTATGATTTCATTCTTGCAAACATATATGCTCCGAACAACTCAACTGATAAAATAGCCTGTTTACAGAGAACTACAAGATAAACTTGATGAATATAGTTAAACCAGCCTTCTCCTCTTAGGAGATTTCATTTGCGTCCTTAACACTGGATTAAACGTTATTTCAGGGCTCCCTCATCGCATATTAGAAGTAAAACCTGGCAGAGGAAAGAGGTTGAACAAATCAAACACATTATGCTTCACATAAGATAAGATAAGATAAGAATAACTTTATTATCTCCAACTGGAGAAATTTGGTCAGGTGCATTATCACAACATAGACAAGTAAACAACATGGGGACCATAACTGTAAAAGCCAACAACAGCCCCTACAAATATTACGAAGATGCAAATGTAAAAAAATATCACATACATCGTTTCATACATATATCCACACACTGCAGGTAATAACTAGTATTCTTAATGTAAAAACAGAAAGAATTAAGAAACATTATTTGAATATAATTATAAACATAGCCTACTATACTGCACATTGATTATAATAGACAGATAAGATAAGAATAAAGATGAATTGCGGAAAACCACAACCAGATAATCAGCACACATCTGCACCCCCCCCCCCCCCCTCCACCCCACACACGCGGATAACTTGATTAAACAAGAGTCACAACATATGTTCTGAAATAAAAGCATTTCACATATTCGCTTTTAAAAACATTGCAATTAATTATTACATCGTAATTATTAAACAGAAATATATTTAGAATATGGACGTTAGCATTAGACATATTCCATTGTACATTCATCCTGCATATTGCACATTATTCTTCCTACATATTGCACATTCATTATAACCAATTGTCACGTTTTAAGCTCAGTAAACACACACACACACACACACACACTCACACTCACACACACACACACACCACAACTAGAGCAAGGTACAGCCTATCATGCACAGACAGACTTCTAAACATAGATGAAATACACAGTATAATTATTAAATTAGTTTTAGCAGAGCAAATACAATACTAGAATATAACGCTCTTGTCAGTGCTATCCCACATCCCTAGATCCAGTGCATACACGGAGGAGAGAGACACTCAGATAGTCAGGCTAGTGATTTGAGCAAATTCAACTCCAAACCAAAAAACATTAAGAAAATATTATCAGATGATAAGGAACCAGAAACTCCTTGTGCTTATTACTTCTGGCGTTGCAAATTTGGGTTCGATCTAAATGAATCTGTATGGTTAGGAGCACTAAAAGTCTCAAAAGAAACCACATTGAGTCCTACACTGGAAAATATTGCACATCTACCCAACAAACATAATTTTAAACAAAATGAAAATAAAAGGAAATAACAAATGCTCATATTGTTGTGACACAGTTGACTTTTTTGAGCATTTCTTCTATGACTGTTCAGTAGTACATGATTTGGGGGAATATATTGAAAATAAACTCTATCAAAAAACAGATATCAGATTGAAATTATCAGCCATAGATATACTGTTTGGTGTCCAAAATTCTCCACAGCTGAAGGGCTTGTATCAACAGATCGGTTTCATTGTATTTATTTGGAAAATGTGTATAAGTATCTACAAAAAAACTAAATCTGCTTTACCTTTACAGTTTATTTTCGAGAGTGAAATGAAAGTCAGAAGTTGGGGTGGCAGAGAGCTTGATTAACTCAACACATTATACATTATGAATATGTTCACTTAGGTCGAAATAAGATTCAGTGCTGCAGAAACCTCAGTTACAACTTGGTGCACTTGTGCACGCACTCACTTGCATGCTCGCTCAGGCAAGCACACATAATAAATCAACCACATATACTAAAAAAAAAAAAAATCATCATGGGGAATGAGAGAAAGAGACACAAGCTACATCAAGCATCATACACTAGGACAGGAAAAAACCAAGACATTTCAAACACACATCAAACGTTACAGAACGCATAAATTGTCCATCGTAACGGCAGCATGCAGATACCTGATAGCTGCGTCGGTGCGCGTGAGCATGTGTTTGTGGGGGAAGGGACAAGGGTGACCATGTGTGGGTTGGGCATGCATCTTATGTATTTGTTTTTTCTTAGTGGGGTGTGGGGTAGTGGTGCATGTGTGTGTATGTGTTTGTAGACGTGTATGCTTGTGTGTGTGTGTGTGTGTTTCTTTTTTTGTGTGTGTGTTTTAGGTTGGGTTTTTTTGGGGGGGTGGGGGGGTTCTTCAGTTTAAAAAAAAAATTCGGCCAGTGAAGAAAGCCTCGTGTTGAGTACTAAAAAAAAAAAGAAAAAAAAGGGAGTTAAAAAAAGAAGAAGAAAGAAACAGAAAAAAAAAGAGAAAACATGTGCTCCACAGACTCGCATGCAACTGAGGCCACAAAAAAAGAAGAAAGATGAAACAACCACTTGTTTCATAGTGTGTAAAAGGGTAGGTAGGTAACGGGTATATAGGAAATATGAACTGGTTTATTTGTGCAACACAATCGTTTGGAAACTATAGCTCACTTTGGCACATTTATGTTGAAGATGTTGGAAGTGTTCGACAGTCATGCATGTGAGCATGTTTATATGAGTCATTGCATGTGACTGTGTTTGTGTGAGCAAGTGAATGTGAGTGTGATGATGATGATGACCACAAAACTTCAAGAAACCTTTTTACCTAATTTGCGAATCAATTAAGGTTGAGGGATAAGTATGTATGCACAGCACCTTGTGTTTGTATAGGTTTCTCTGTGTTTGCGTCCCAGGTTGTTGTTTTTTTGAGTGTGTTTGTGCTTGCACATACACATTTTCTGTTAAATTTGCAGGAGTTGTGTGTATGTGTGCAGACAACAGGGACAAAACAGACCAAGCAGGGCAATGAACCCAGTGCGAAAGCAAGAAACAAACAAAGCCTGGAATGTTCTGGGCCTGATTTGAACCAGTCAGCCAAAATCATAGCTGTTGCAGATGCAGACAAAAAACCTGATCACCTTGTCCAAGGAAAAGATTTGCCTGAAATAGTCGAAGGGACTGAATCAAAAGAGGATCAAAGTCATCATGACAAACCCAAAAAGGTCAAGCGAAAAGTCAGCAGGAAACACAGGGCTACAGGAAAAAGAATCACACAGACATATCCCAAATTGTCGGGAGCAGATTGTAAAAAATCAAAGAAGTTTGCAGTTGTTGCTGCAGATTCAGGCAGAAAGCATCACCCCATTCCAAGCACATGTTTGGACAGAACACAAAATATGACTGAACCAGTTGAAGCAGATCACAGTCATGACAGCAGACCAGACAGGAATAAGAGGACCAAGAAGAAAGTGAGCAAGAAACGCAGCCAGCACAGCCAGGATGTGGACATCAGTTTGATTGCATCACCAGAGGATGGTGTCCAGACCACACCAAAGCAGAGACAAAGCGTCATCTCAATCGACAACGGGGTTCCTGAAGCAAGGAGGAAAACAAAAGCACATGACCAGAGGAAAGAGCAAAGAAGCATGAAGGTTAGCAGATGACTCACTCTTTTCATATTTTGGGTTAAGATACTGTAGTCTCCATTATTTTCTTGCCCGCATTTCATCTTGTACAGATAAAAAGGGAGTTTATTGGTTTGTTATTGACAGATATATATGCATATATTTGACAGTGGTGAGAGCTCACTTGCACATTATTTGCAAGGATCACCAGACCATCCATAAGCAAAGCGAGTGCATTGAAAATGTGATAATTTAGATGAGTCTAGAACAGTTGGCAATCAGTCCTTTACTCTGTGTCTTATTTCCAGGCAGATGACACACAAAGAACAGCATCAGAGAAACCAAATAAAATGACTGTTGAAAGGAAAGCTGAACATGGGTAATGTTTCTAACTTTTTGTTTTAAATTCTCTCTCTCTCTCTCTCTCTCTCTGTGTGTGTGTGTGTGTGTGTGTGTGTGTGTGTGTGAGTGTGTTTCAGTCAGCTAGGCTGTACAACATGATTTGATCTTGATATTGTGTGGAACTTCAGTGGTGATTATCTCAAGTCATCAGTCAAATATATGAACTTAAGACCTGATGTTTTTGTTTGTTTGTTTGTTTAATTGAGTCCTGTTTGACAGCACTGAAATTAAACAGATTTAAGTTGAAACACCTTTTATTCAATGAATCAGTGCACACCACACACATTGGATTATTTGCTTGAGGCAAAATAATGAGTTCAGAAGTTTACAGAGATAAAATGAAAAAATAAAGAAGGAACCAGGCCTGTCTTCTTCACAGCTACAAAACAATAAGTTTCTTTATTTTTTGTTTGTTTGCCTGCAAAAGTATTGATTATTGCAGAAAGACCGGACTGTCTCTGGCAAACACAGGATTTGATTCCCAGTGCTTCAAAACCAAACATTTGCTGGCATCATCACAGACGGAAGGGAGGAAAATGGCCAGCATGACAGAACAGGAACAATGGCAGAAAAGCATCAGAGTTGGAGTTGCGAGGTTCAAGAACATGAGGAGTTTTGCGATTAACAAACTGAGAAGTTGGAATTTTCAAGATCATGTTGAGGTATTTGTGGATATTGACTACAGTTTCAAAGTCAGTAACTTGAGAGAGGAAGAGAAAGGGTGTACCTCTGTGTGTGTGTGTTCTTCAGTTTAATGTCTATCCACATATTGTGTTCTAGACAACAACAACAACAACAATAAAAGATCAATGTACAAAGGAGCAAGAACCTAGAACAAAGTTAACTGTAAACTTGATTAAATCAAATGTCTGGCTGGACTGGATCAAACTTCCTGAAGTTTTTAGCATCAATACAATGTTATCAACAACGTCTACAAACATTTTTTTTCCGAAAAGCTGGGTAAAGAGGGCTTCAAAGCCTCACATTCAAAGAGTACATGCATATTTGAGAGTTGTGCTCCACAGTAGCTTGTAAGATTTTAGCTATATTTAGTTTTAAATGTTGTGATGGGGTGGTAAGGTGGAGTGTGTGAAGGTGAAGACAGGAAGAAGGTGTTTTATTCCTTCATTCTTCCAGACCAGAAGAGTTTTGAATTTGTCTGGCACTCGCCCATTTCTTTTATTCAGTTCCACTGAACCGCAAAGCGAGTACCATGTAGCAACCCACAAAATCGGCCCTTGGCGAGCCTTAAGGGGCCAAACCTGTGTTTGTATTACACATCACACAAAACTGCAAAAGACGAGCATTTTCTTGAGCGAAACCATTTTCTACAAAATTAATGCAGTTGAAAGCTACATATATATATAAATATATAAAAAAAAAAAGTCACTGAATGAACCAACTTCATCTTCAACGAGTTTGTGTGGTATTTCTGTACATTACAACAATCGATACGTCACGATATGTGATATAATTGTAACAGCTGAATTGTAACAGTTGAATAACTGAAAATCCTGAGTTTCCAACCAAATAAAAATTATCTATAGAATCTGCTTCTAGAGTAAAGATTTTTAATGTCAAAATTTAGGAGGAAACTCAGTGTTCTGCTCTCGTGCTGGCAGCTCTTGGCGGTGCTTTTGGCACTTGTGATCGGCAATGAAATACTTTGTTTAAACAAACTACAAACCAATTATACATACTTTGTTCAAACAAACGACAAGCCAATTATACATGTATGATATGAATCAGATTGATGACAGAAATGCAAACATCTGCAAAACACGATATAAAAATGTCTAGGTATTGTAAAAACATATTTTGCTCAAATCAACACGGACAAATTCCAATGGTTTAAAGAAGTGATAGTTTTGTGGGACTGAATTGTTGTCAGATATTTCGTAACATCGCATGCCTATAACTTAATATAGGTGTACACGGAAAGCGATACATGAGAAGAAAGCTTAATCATTTACATTTGAATGCACAATCTAAATTCCATAGCAGCAATATTGAATTATGGAAAATGAAGGTATTTTGTATGTTTTAACAGAGTACATTTCAAAGGGCGCACCAAAATTCCTTCACATGAATATTAATTTAAAGAGTTATAGGCTTTCTGGCCTAATGATATCATTATAGCTAAAAAGTATGATGATCTTTCTGAAGTCCAATAACATAAAAAGTGTAATCTCGTGTATTAGGAAGTGTTTATAAATCAACAAATTGATGAGAAATGATAAGGCTCCCTGTAAAGGGAGATAACATGACCGATTTACCTCACTCCTATAACCTTTAACGAGACACAAAAATCGAGTGCTAAGTTGGCTGTTTTATTTGCACCTCCTTGTGTATGTGTGTGTGTGTGTTACAAGGGAAAAAAGGTTTAAAACTAACCAAATAGACATTTTAAAAAAATTGTGTTTAAACGAAGGACACTATTTAAAAATTAAAGGTATTTTTTTGTGTGTGTCTATTGAAAGTGCAGAAATTATGAATAATTATGTAAAGCTGACATAATACAGTGCTACAGCTTCTACTTGTTTTCTGTTCCTTTCTTCCTTTGTTAGTTTGTTTCTACTTTTTTGGTTTTGTCTGTTCTTGATTATAGAATCAAATTACAAATTTCACAACCTTAAGACAGCCGTCATTGTTGGTTGAGCTAAAATGAATTGACTCATCTTTTTTTTTTCTTCTTTTTTTTCTCAAAGGAGGAATCCTTTGGCCTTGAAAGGAATATTCACGATCTTGTTAAAAGGATCAAGTCAGGCAAGTATTGTATGTTTGGAAGTCTCACTAGCACCAGATTCAGACTGCCTCATCGTGAGTTCAAGTTACACTTTTTTTTTTCATTGATTACTCAACGTATGTGCATGTAATCTGTCTCTGAACAAGCACACATTTGAATGATATGCGGAATCTGCACAGTTAGCATTATCATAATTGCCTCACTAGTTTTCAGACTGAGCTATGCGTTGAGTTTTATCTCAAAGATTCAGATCACCATGTACATTTTTGGTGTATTGTGATGTATGTGACTGGCTTTATGAGTTGGGAGCAGATGTTTAAGTATTGTGATATAGTTCTTTCTGTTCTGACATTGAGAGTAGTTTTAAGTGTTGTGATATGGTTTTTTATATATTGTGATGCTGGATTCAAGCAATGTGATAATGGATTTAAGTATTGCAGTATCATATGTGTATTCTGTGATGTGTGATATGTGTGATGAGTTTTAGCTAGACTGTGATGATTGTGTGTGAATGAATATGAATGAGTGCTTGAGTGTTTTTGTTGGCTGTCTGTACAGAGCTGTGCTTGGGTTTTTTTGTTTTTTTCAGTTTATTTAAAGGCATGTTGTATATATTGTTTTGTTTTTTTACATTGTGCAGCACAGCGGAGCATATGAAACGTGGAAAGGCACTTTATAATTTGAATTATTATTATAACATATTTTGGGCACATATACAGGAAAATGATTCGTTGTATTGAAGAATCTTGATTTTCTTGTTTGTTTTTCATTTGTTTTTCTTTCTTTTTTTCTTTTAGTAATCCACATTTTTTATTTATGCTTTATTTTAACATATGCACTGGATGGTCCATATTTTGATGTAGTCTGATTAATCAGTTATGTGGGTTCAGAGAGCACTGTAATCACCATTGACTTTTGTCATTTCAGCCACGCATGATTTTGGGAACCTTATTCACAACACTTTAGTTGAACTGAAGAAGAGGACAAAAGAAAGCAGTATTAGGAAGGAGTCTGTGCCTACGGTATTTGTTTCATCTCTCTCTCTCTGTCTCTCTCTCTCTCTTTCTGCAGAACTAGGATTTTGCTAAGCAGGCATGCAGATAAATAAGTTTCTGTCTCTTCCTGGACATTGATTGCTTTGACCTTGATTCAGTTGCAGGGTCACACACCCACATTGATTTCCAAATGAATCAATCACTGGAAGTGGCAAGTACCATGGAACCACTGACGCATGTCACAGACAAACGAGGACAGAAATTCTGAATAGATCACCACCAACAACTGAGACATTTGAGAAGCAGAGACTGCTATCGATATTGACATTGAACCACCATATAGTGAAGAAATCGTTTCATCTATCATATCTCTCAAGATCGGAAAAGCCTCTGGACAAGACAACCTCAATGCAGAATTATTAAAAGCAGACCTGTAGCTTGCAGCCAGAATGCTTCAGTTAATCTTTACAGCTATGTGGGAAGAAAAGAAGATAAAAAAAGGGCACCCTGAGTAATTGCAACAACTGATGTGGACTGGTGTGGGATCATTGACTGTAAAGTCAATTGCATGCAAAATACTCAGATACAGTAGAAAAGCAGCTTAAGAACCAGTAGGCAGGTTTCTGGAAACGAAACAGATGTGCTGACCAGATATTTACCCTGCATAACATCACTGAGCATTGTACAGAGTGGCAGAGACAGTTCTACATTGACTATATAGATTTAAAGAAAGTCTTTGACAGCACCCATGTAAGCCCATGATTTCTTGCAATCCCATGATTTCTCTTACTTTGAGAGAAATCGTTGGATTGCCAGAAATAGTGGGCATTCCCCTCCCATGTTTTCTCTCAATTGTGGGGGGCGCCCCCACGATTTCTCACAATGTGTGAGAAATCATGGAATGTCCCCTGTATTTTTTTTTATCAAAAATATTTCCTTTATCATCAGAGTTGGTTTCTTGTCTTTTCATGTAAGAGAAATGTGAGAGAGAGGAAAAGAAAAGACTAATCACAACGGAAGACTTTGTGTACCTGGGCAGCACTGTCAGACATGATGGAGAAGCAGGTGGTTACAGCAAAGCCAGATTCACCTTTAGAATGCTGAATAATGTGTTGACATTCCCCAAAAAAAACACCAACACCAAACTGAACATGACCAGTGATGGTTACTTTCCAAAATGCTCAGTGGCTCAGAATTGTGGATGACTGTGAGTTACCTAACAAAGTTCTCAATTTTTCATTTGAAAAGCCTCTGAAGAATCCTGCAAATCTTCTGGCCCAGTGCCATCTCCAGTAAACAATACTCGCCCAGTGACAATCAAGAGAACAAGGAGACCGTGAGAAGGCAGTGAAAGTGGACTGGGCACATCATGCAAAGAGAGCAAAGTCACATCACCTGTGCAGCCCTCTGCTGGACACCAGAGACTAGATGCAAGAGGGGAAGACCAAAGATCACCTTGCGCAGAACAGTTGAAGAAGAACTCAAGACCCAGAAGCACACCTGGGGCACCATTCACTGATTCAGAGACTGGCCCAAAATAGACGAGTGGCAGATCTTGGTTTCGGCCCAGCATGCCAGAGGGCATACTGGGCAGAAAGTTATCTCCAAAAGATAAATGTATTTCAGTGATTATTATACATAAAAACAAAACTGCACTTGCTTCAAAATTCTCATTGATATTACACATTTAGATGCATGTAGTAGGTTTTTTTATTTTTATTATTTTTTTTTATTGTGCTTCCTTTTTTTCCTCAAGTATTTTACTGTGTCATGTATATTTTATTTTTCTGTTTAGAGTATGGTTCACATCCCATCTGGTTTACACATCCAGACTGGTTTAAAAGACATGAAGGAAGCTACTGTGGGATTCCAAGAAAAGGCATGTATATTTTCATCATACTTTGTTACCTTTCTGGCTGCTTGCCAGCTAGTTCTGTCTGTGTTTCTCAGCTTATTTATCTGCATGCCTGCTTAGAAAATCCTAGTTTTGTGTTGTGTTGTATTTTATCTCTCAACACAACTTGATGTTTATTGCACATTCAATTCACCTTTTAAATTCTTGAGAACTTTGTGCATGTGTGTGTGCGTGTGTGGGTGTGTGTGTGTGTGCGTTTGTGTGTGTGTGCATACAAGTGTGCCTGCGTCTCCATTTGAGTGCGTGTCAAAATGTGTGCATAATAGGTTGTACTTTGTTTTAGTTTCTAAAACAACAAATTTTCTAAAACAATCTATTTAGCTTAAAATACATGACAGTGTGCATTATGAATGTGCAATATGCAGGATGAATGTGCAATATGAAGAGTGTTAACGTACATGTCTTTAGATATATTCATATTGATAAATACGATGTAATGATCATTAACTGGAATGTTTTTTAAAGCGAATATGTGAAATGTTTTATTTCAAAAACATGTGTTTATTGCTCCTGTATAATCAGGTAATGTTGAATGTCATTTTCGTGCATGTGTTTATGTGTGTGTTCTGGCTGATTGTCCAGTTGTTTTTTGCCACACTTGATGCAATTTCTCTTTGTGATATCATAAAGTTATTCTCATCTTCTTTGTGTGAAGGTGAAGCTGCTCTTTCCTGGGAAGAGCATATTGCTGTAGTCTTGCATCATTTGTGTATACTGTGGTGTCATTATTTTGTAAAAAAAGAATGGTAAATGCACATGTCCTGGTCTGTCTTCACCTTCCCTATTCTTTCAGAAAGAAGAGTATGCCATTATGGTACAGAGTTATCAGTCACTGTGGTTGCGTTACAACCAAGAGAGATTGAGGATGCTTCCACAGTAAGTATGATCCATTCCACTCTTTTTACGGAATGGTGTAGCCAACAAATGAACAGATATATTAACTGCACAAATAGTAGATAGATGCATAGATAGATGATAATATTCAGAAGAAAAAAACACGATAATATGGTATGGTGTATAATGCAAAAAGAAAACAAGTAACAGCATATCACACACACATGCACACACATAACGCGCGCGCGCGCTCGCACACACACACACACACACACACACTCAGAGTCACAACACAACACAATTACACACACAGGCAACTGCACCCACACTTCATTCTCTATACCTCATGCACACACATTACAATCAAGTAATCAGTCCTGGTGGAAAAAAGCATGTTCTTAAATGGTAGGGAGTGATTGGCGTTTATCATAGTAATGGGTGAAGTCATATGTATTCAGGCCTGTCCTGAAAGACACCAGGGACCGACTGTGTCGGAGAGAGTATGATAGAGAGTTCCAGAGCTTAGCTGCTGAGAAATAAAAGGCTCATTGGCCATGCTGTTCGAGTGTGAAATTAGGAAGCTGAAAGAGCCTGGTGTCAGCAGAGGATTGGACAGTCCTGGAGGGAATGTATATATGGAAAAGTTTGGATACATACTGAGGAGTGGAACCTATGATAACTTTGAAGCAGAGACAGGAGCATTTGTATTTTATTCTTTGTTCAATTGGAAGCCAGCGCAATTTGTAAAGTTGGGGAGCGTAATGTTGATTTCTAGATGATTTATGAATAAGCCTAGTAGCAGAGTTTTGAATGTGCTGAAGAGGTTGAATGACATATTGAGGACAGCCAATGAAAACAGAGTTGCAACAGTCAAGATGAGACGCGATGTAAGAAGAGACTAGAATCTTGGTTGCCTCTTCTGTAAGAAGTGAACGAATTGAACAGATACATTTTAGCTTGAGGTAGGCTAGTTGGCAAGTTTGTGCAACATGCTGTTTCAGGGAGAGATCATTGTCAAGAAGACTGCCAAGGTCAAGGACACAGTCAGAAAACTTGATTTCACAATCAGCCAATGGGAGTGAAAGGGAAGTGGGTTGAGACGTTTTGAAGAAACGGATGGCACCAATTTCATCACAGGGATAAATGACTTGAAAATCCTTCTGAATGAAGAGAGAATGGAAATATGATTATGTGTTATTTTTCACAACATGCAAATGACTTATAGTTATACCTGGTGTTTTTCTATGGTCACATAAATAAGTCAGAAGAAAAGGTGAGCAAATACATAAAACACCAACATCTTTTTCAGTAAACATATATTCAGCCTTATTATGCTTCCCCTTCCCAGAGATACAAATGTGTATTTGTGCACACATGTTTCTTCATGGACATGGATGTGTGTGTGTGTGTGTGTGTGTGTCCATTAGACGAGGGGCGAAAGTTCACAGTCTGCAGGCAATCAAGGAAAAGGAGGAGGAAACTCCAGCAGAGGAAAAGGAGGCAGAAGTCCTTGAACAGAGCTTGGATGCCTTGCTTGGGGTTGAACCTTACACTTCGGTGAGGTGGCAAAGATGTTTCACTCTTTTTCCACATTGCTTCAGTTCAGTGAGATGGGAGAGCGTTCCCCACATAAGGTTATTCAACATGGTTGGTTGTTTTACTCATGCTTTTAGTGCACAAAGTCAGCAAACACAAATTGTATTTCCCAGTAGATTTTTTTTTAACCTGTGATACAGTTAATCACCCACAAACACACACACACACACGCACACACACACACACACCAAAAACAAACAAACAAACAAACAAAAAACCCCAGCAAGACTACAGTAGGATGAGACATACAATTAGGATTTTCCGAATTCTTCATTCCACCAGATTGTAAATTTGCT
The DNA here is from genome assembly GCF_041734735.1 of Babylonia areolata. NCBI lineage: Eukaryota > Metazoa > Mollusca > Gastropoda > Neogastropoda > Buccinidae > Babylonia > Babylonia areolata. The sequence goes on along the minus strand of NC_134893.1, from coordinate 49,235,413 downwards.
CCCAGTACGCAGCAGGACTGTCAGATTCTGACTCCAGCTACCGCTGTGGAGGTGATCTGAACCTGTGTCATGTTTCAGGAAGAAGAAGTGGACACTGCTGTCACACTGCCCAAAGACTGGGTTGAGGAGCTCGGCATAGCCAGGGATGCCTTTGATGACGGCATCATCACCGTCCATGAATACATGGTAACCCGCTATTGTTGGGATAGGGGAGTGATAGTGCTATTAATCATAGGGTAGAGAAGCTTTTATTATTGTCAGAAGAACATAAAGATTGTATTACCTGATTACCACAGTCTGATATGTGGTGATGATTCCTGAAACTGTATCTGCAAAATATCAGTTTATTTTCTTCTTCACTGTTGTCACTGAATAATGGTCACAGATATAAACATTGATGATTACAGTGGTAATTATGGTGATCATTATCTGTATGTGTTTGTGCATATGTCTATGTAAAGGGTGTATGTTCATATGTACTCTCATGCTTGGCGTATGCATCTCTGTGTACAAAACAGGGAGAAGAGAGGGAGAAATGTTGTATAATTTATAAACTTTGGCTTTTTTGTTTGATTGGAATCAAAATATGCACTTTGTATTATTATTTGCTTTCACTACAATTTTTTTATTATTTTATTAGATATTTATTGTTTTCATCCATTGTGTGACTATGTGAAATGTTTGTTGGTATTCCAAAAAGGACAGTCTTGCCAGTCCATATCTTTCTTTTTTCTTTCTGCTTTTCTGTCATTCTCTTTCTTTCTTTTTTTTGTTCTGTTTGTCTTCCGTTCTCTTTATGTTTGTATTTCTTTCTGTTGCCATAAGGGCAACTCGTGTTGCTTCGTTCATTTTGACATAGGTTTTCTGTTTTGGTAATTTGAAGTACTCTGGCTAGCCTGACAGTACTGCTAGCCAGTCATGTTCTTTCACATTGCTGCTTGTTTGTGTTGATTGTGCTGCTAAGTTGTCATTGTGTTCTGCTGGTTTATTTCGACGGTGCTGCCAGCTAATCATGTTTATTTAGAATACTGCTGGTTTATGTCATGTTTGTATGTTTACATTCAAACTGACATACACTCAACTCATGTAGAATTAGTTTACAAGGTACTGTTTTCTGCTGAGGCTACACTTCAAGAACATGGTTAGTACTCTGACAGGTGTAAGGAGGGAGGAAGGCTGCTGGCAATCTGCACTCTCTCTGTGCTCGCATTCTTTGTTCTGGGATGCTGGGAAAGTCTGGAACCACCAGGCATAGGCGCTTGCATGTTTATTCTTGCAGTTTATTTTGATGGTGCTGCTAGCTATTTATGTGTATTCAGATTACTGCTGGTTTGCTTACACTGCTGCTGGGTAGTCATATTTACTTTAATTGTGCTGCTAGGTATCATTGTGTTCAGATAACTGCTGGTCTATTTTGACGGTGCTGCTAGCTAATTTTGTGTATTCAGATTACTGCTGGTTTATTGACTCACTTGTGTAAACAAAGTGAGTCTGTGTTTTAACCTGGTGTTCGGTTGTCTGTGTGTGTGTGTCTGTGTCTGTGTGTCCGTGGTAAACTTTAACATAGCCATTTTCTCTGCAAATATTTTGTCGGTTGACACCAAATTTGGCATAAAAATAGGAAAAATTCAGTTCTTTCCAGTCATCTTGTTTAAAACAATATTGCACCTCCGGGATGGGCACAAAAAAAATTATAATAAATTAAAAAGAAGCCAAATTATATGCAAACTGAATTTACTGTTATATTTATATATTTTTTTCTCTGAATTTGGCACTTTGATCTGATATTCTGACACAACAACAAGAGCGGTCATTTTTATCATTTTTTGTTCAAACAGGAACTTCTTTTACTAAGCATGGAAGTTATATTTATTTTGCATGTCTTTGGTGCAGATAGTAAAAAAGGGAAATTAATCTGTAATTAATGCTAGGGGGCTTAATTTGCTTTAAACTGATCTTTCTCATCTTAAACATTACATTTTGAAATTATACTCGATACATAAAAAGCTTGTGTGTTTTACTCTCAGTGTACAGGGCTTTCACTATGTTCATTCACCCAAGTGGTGTTTTTCGGAAAATACTAAAATCAGTACAACGAGTGGACTTTATAGATCTATTGGCTGAGCCCTGAAGGTCATGGGCAAAAATCAATTGTGTACACATATTTATACATATTCAAAGCGCGTGCTCATATTCTTCACGAACGCGAACAACGCCATTTTGTTTCAAGTTGTTGACCTGCGTTTTCAATCCAACATTCAATCGACAATACACGATAACATGTGATGGAAAGTTGGAGAAGGAGACCGTTAAATATTTGTTCTAAGATTTGTGAACGCCTCATCACTTACTGGATTATGCCTCAAACTGCCATAAAAATATCCACAGAATCAGTCGGAATTCACAGTTAAAAATAATAAACCATGAGAGTTAATACCCTTAAATTGATAAAACGTAAAAATTTCCAGTCTTGACTTTTCTCAAAATGAAGTCCTTTTCACTTCAAACGACGTTTAGAAGCACTTGTACTTGGCTCTACATGTTATTAGTTTAACAAAATACTCAATTTTCATATCAACTTTAAAACTATAAAACTAGAATGAACATAAAAGAGAAATTGAATCGACCGTGTCAACCGGGTGTAACTAAACTTGTACATCTATCTAGATCCAGACAAAATGGCTAAATGTTACAGTGTGATTGCGGCAATAGCCACGTCTCCTTTACCGCGGACTTAAAAAGAATTTTTAATTGCCCTTAAAGATTTTTTGAATGCCCAAGATACACCAGAACAATATGATTTAAACAGCGTTCTCACTGCGAATACCGCAATCGATTAATCGCCCTTTAAAAAAGCATGTTTAAATATTAAATTTTTGAACGTTAGTTGAGGAGCCACAATTGTGTAATGGGTAAGACAGTTTCTTCTCACCCGAACACATGGGGGTTCGAATCTGCCGTTAGGACTTTTTTTCTTTTTCTTTTAACCCGAAGCTTTATAATAACAAATACAGCACACATTTTAATTTAGATTTTTTTTTTTTAAGTGTATAACAAGTGAGTCTTGAAGGCCTTAACTCTCTTTTTTTGATGGTGCTGCTAGTTGATTATGTACATTCAGTCATGAATGCTGAGACAGATTACTGCTGGCTTACTTCAACGGTGCGGCTAGCCAATCATGTACATTCAGTTTATTGTTTGCTTTGATGGTGCTGCTAGCAAGTCTTGTTCATTCAGGTTACCACTAATTTGCTGTGAACACAGGAACAAGTGGTGCTCCTGATGAAGATGGCCTACATACTGCAGCACAAGATGAGCCTGCTTGGCAATAGTTATTCTGACATGTTTATCAAGAAAGCCTTATCTGGTAAGTTGTCAATCAGTGTGTGATTTTTTTTTATTTTTTTTTTTTTATAGTAAACTGACTTCAGATAAAGACACCCAACTTCAAGCTGTTTGCTGCTCAGTTTCCTGTCAGCTTGAATGAGGAATGAGAGAAATGGTTTGAAATCATGTCTTACCAGTCTCAGTTTCATTTCAAAGAGGTGTCAGAGTGTATGGACAGATCCATATAAGTTGCACCAAGTCTGCTGTTTTAAAAAAAAAAAAGCAGCAGCAGATGCCTGACCTTCACATAAACCAATGCACAGATAGGTCTTTGTTTTGTTTAGGAGAGAAAAAGGTGCTGGACTTGTTTGTTGTTTACTTCTTAGCACTGTTTGCCTCGTTCAAAAGTTTCTAGTGATGTTGTCAAGTTTGATGTTTTGCTTCAAGTTCTGCCTTCATTTGTTTTTCATCCCCTCTTTCTCTCTGTCTCTCTCTCCCTGTATGTTTATTTCACCACTTGGGGCCATTGTGACTGCTGCATGGTGGCGCTGTCAGTGAAAATCAGCCACATTCTGGAAGAGGTGCGCAAGGATATGCACCGGCTGGGGAGCAGGAAGCGAGACGTGGCCGCCTTCGGCAACAGTCTGCAAAACATGGACGTCATGCAGAGCATCCGCCCAGTGGAACTGGAACTGGTGCTAGCCATCATAGAGACGTAAGTACGGCCGCCTGCACTGCATGGTAAGAACAGTCATGCATGTAAAAGCCCACTAGTGCTTAGCAGTGAACTTGGCAACAGCCCACAAACGAAGAAGAAGAATTAAGCAAGAGGAAAATGTCTTGCGGAGTTTGAGACAAGGAGGTATCTGTGTAGGATTGTGTTATGTGCTGTTGTCTGCATATTGTTTGGTGACAGGCTGCAGACAAAGAGATAACAACAAAAAAGAATTATGCGAAAGCAAAGCACCTTGCTGATATGCGAAAGGACATTCTGTATGTATTTTGATAGCATATGCTTCAGAAAAGTGTAAACAAACATGGTTGAATGGTAGTATTTAAATGGAACCAGCTGGCAGGCAGCTCAGTAAACTCTCCACTCTTCCTTGACCTTACCTACTTTACCAGTTAACTATTTACTAGTGAACTTACTGGGAGTGTGTGTGCTCACACTGAAGTTAATGTTTAGAAAACCAGCAGCACAAATAAAAAACATCCACATGTTGTTTTTTTTTATGTATTCCACCAGTTTACGAAAAGGGCAAACTCAGCTCCACCATAACGAATGCTACCAAAAAAAATCATCCTTAAAGTTTGTTTCATAACACGTAACATAAAATGAGTAGCTAATTTTGCTTTGTAAGCACCTACAGATTCTCTGAATACAATTTTTTGTGTATGATACTTTTCTTCCTTTTCTCTCTGTTTTTTTTTTTTTTTTTTTTTTTTTTTTTTTTTTTTTGAATACCTGTTTCTTGACCTCTTATGCTTTATTCCCTCATTGTTATTTTACCATTTATACACAGTGAAAAAGAAGGAAGTCATATTCCCTGTGTTAGGCTCAGATAATTGCGATGCTATTTTGTGCAATATTTCTAAGTTTACTTTACCAGTAAAAAGTCTTCCAACAAAAAATACTTCTCCTTTACTTCTGTTTGTACCTTTGTGATAAAAAAAATCCCCTCCTGGTTGTTTTCGGGCTCACTCACACACACACACATGCTTGTGGCCCCAGCCATTTCCATAGAATAATGCACAAACAATATGAAAAAAGAACACATTGAAAAGTTGATTTTGTTTCAGAACAGTTGAACCAGTTATGCTGCATTAAGGCAAGGGAAAGCGATCAATTGTGAAAGTGTTCATATTTGTCTCTGTGTTTGTGCGTGTGTTGTTGCAATTTGTTGGTAAGGTTTCATTTATGCGAAGTCAGCTGGCTTCTGTGATTTGGTTATTGTGCCTTGAGTAAGCTGTGATTGGTTTCATTCACACACACACACACACACACACACACACACACACACACACACACACACTCTCTCACTCACACACTCACTCACTCACTCACACTCACACACCCTCCTGTTTTATTGTCTTGCAGGATTCTATCAGTTGATTTGAAAAATGACTTGTGTTCCAGACACAGGAAAATTAGGAACAAACTTCGGAAACAAATGAAGATTGTGGACACAGTAGAAGAGAGTTCAGAATCATCTGCAACATCCAGAAGCCCAGATCTCAGAGGAGTTAAAAGGGTCAGGTTCCTTGAGGAGCATGCAGACCAGTGCACCATATCAGCCCACTTGCAACCCACACAGCCAAAGGCTGTGGAGTCCACAATCAGTCCAAGCATCACATCAGCCTGCTTGCCATCAACACAGCCAGCAGAGTCTGTTGTGCCCTCAGTCAGCCCAGACGAAATACCAACCTGTGTGCCAACCACACGGCCAAAGTCTGCTGAAACCTTGGTCAGTCCAGGTGCCATGTCAACCCACATGCCATTGACACAGCCAAAGGCTGTGGAGTCCTCAGTCAGTCCAAGCATCACATCAACCTGCTTGCCATCAACACAGCCAGCAGAGTCTGTTGTGCCCTCAATCAGCCCAGACGAAATACCAACCTGTGTGCCAACCACACGGCCAAAGTCTGCTGAAACCTTGGTCAGTCCAGGTGCCATGTCAACCCACTTGCCATTGACACACCCAAAGGCTGTGGAGTCCTCTCAGCCTGGTAGAGTGCAATATGCTGTTCCTGTTCCCCCTTCTGCTTTGTTCACCAGACAGGTCAGTCGTCCACAGATTACCGACACGCAAACTGTAGGGGACACTGATGTTGTACCCAAGGAAATTGATAAGGAACATATGAAAACTGATGTCAGACAAAGTTTGGATACAGCACCAGCATTGTCAGCTGTGCAACGTAAGGAAAGGCCAGCAAGTTCTTTGCAGCGTTCCTCACAGGGGCCAGGATCAGTGTTTCCTTCCAGCCGTGAAGGTAAACAGAGCTTTATCAGAGCTTTACATCCTCTAATCAGTCCTTTACATCCTCAGCCCTTTATCAGGACACAGACTGACAAGGACTGTGGAAAAGTCTTGAAACCATCTTCAACACAAGCACACCACGCATATCCTGACATGCACAAAGGTGTGGCCACTGACAAACCTCAGCAGGTGTTAACCAGCCCTGTGCCATTAACCACAGAACCTGGAGGTATGGTGACTTCACCTGTCACACCAGCTGCAAACGCCACAGAATGGCCAGCACATGGTCACACCTCACCACCTTTGTTGCTGCTGAGCGAAACAGCCACCTCAGTTCCCGCTGCTGAGGGTTCTATAGCATGCCAGCTGAGATATGCTGGAATACATAATGCAGCCAAAGGGAGGCTGTCAGCTCTGGACATTGCAGACCTGAAAGAATACCTGTCAGTGCTGCCATCAGGAACAAGAGCAGAGCTAAAGGAGAAGCAACCACGCCCTCACACTGCTGACAGACTCAGCACCCAGTGTCGTCTGCTTCCAAAAAGACAGATGGGATTGCCGGCACCTAGTGCGTCACAGTCTCAGACAGCTGTGAAGCAGGTACTGAACTGGGTTCACAGGGACAATGTGTGCCCCCCTTCCAAGACATACCAGCCTCCAGCAAAGGGAAGTTTGGGACAGAAGCGAAAAAGTCAAAGTAGGTGAGCATTTTGGAAGATAATTTGCTGAAAAAGCATATATTGGCCCAAACGCCAGTGTAGCCACATGGCACACACTGGCTAACGCATACACACGTGTGCGTGCACTTGTACATAATGCATGCACACACACACACACACACACACAATTCAATTACTAGAAACTTCCCTCATCAACAAAATATATAAGTCCATGTACCAACAAGAAAATACAACTTCCCCATGGTTGATATTTGTTAGAAAGATACTCGAAATTATAGGCCTTGATCACATTTGGAAAAACCAATTCACATTCAGCGTACATAGACTGAAATACGTCGTATATAAAAAAAATAGAAAATGAATATATCAAATAATGGAAAGGTAAAAGACAAAAAAACATTAAAGCTAAAATTTTACAATATGATTGTAGCAGAGTACAAAACTGAAGCCTATCTTTTAAATATATCAGATACAAAACACAGACAAGCTTTAACGAAACTCAGAATAAGCGCGCATGACCTAAAGATTGAGAAAGGTAGATATTTATATATTCCACAAGACGACAGATTGTGCAACAAGTGTAACATTCTGGAAGATGAAATCCATCTTCTTGATCATTGTATTAAATATAAAACCTTAAGGCAACAGTTTTTAAAGGATATTCAAAATTCGAATAACACAGGGAATATTCCAGTCAGGTGATACTAACAGATGGTGAATATATACAAACAAGATTAGGAAAATTTGTTTATGAATGCTGCTGCAATTTGCTGCATTAACTGATTGATTAATTGCGTGTTTTTCATTTATTCATTCATTTACCATTGCACTTGTGTCTTATAAACCTTAAGGTTTCATGACAATAAAATCTATTCTATTCTATTCTATTCTATTCACACACACACACACACACACACACACACACACTGTTCCATCCTCAAAGAGTGGTAAACAGAGGTGATGTGACTAGCTCTTTTTTGGTGACCTACTGAATTATTCGTGTTTTCAGTCACTCAGTGTATGAAAAGTTGCTTGGTTTATGAAAAGTTTCTTCGTGGTTTTTTTTTTTAATGAAAGCTGTGCACACTGCATGTAAAACTCCGCACCAGAGCACAAAATGATATGTGCACCTGCTGTTGCAGTGTGCAGATTCATACTTGTAAATAATGTTTAACACTCACAGTCTGTCCCTGTCTTGTCAGGTGGGTTCAACACATTTGCAACAAACAGCATAAACCAGTGCATCATGTGAAGAGGCCGCCATCAAGTGAAAATGAACAAGCAGATGACTTTATTTATGATAAACAGGTTAGTTTTCAGTTGTTTTCCTTCATTGTTGTTTTGATTGCTTTGTAATTTTTTTTATTTTTTTTTTATTTTTTTTTTTTTTGCTGCTCCATCATCTGCACCATTTCAGTGGCATTACTCCCACGCCGCTCATTTAGATTCCCCCATACACGACCACAACCGGGTTCGTCCGTCACAGTTCCAGCATTGGCAGTCTGCAGGGAACCATCGAAATTAGGTCGCCAGGAGGTCACACACCAGAGGAGACCTTGCACTACTGCTGAGTCACTTCGGTGGTGTTCAGTGGTGCCTGTTCTGATTCAGTGTACTTAGGACACCACCTACTAAGCCCCCTACTAACGACAATAATGGCTTAGTTGCAGAGCCAAACTGAGTGAGCGTCATTCCCAGAGTGGTGACCGCCACCACATCCCTCAAACAACAGACCCCATGAATCTGCTGACGCTGAAGACATTGACAGGACTCAACCCAAAATCAGAAGTGGAGGGGTATCGAAACTGAGGTCATGAGAGCAGGGCATGAAATGCCACAGATTTTGAGACTGTTTTATTTATATTGATGATGATGAAGGAGGAGGAGAATGACAATGTTGCTGTGGAGGTCCATTTTGGTTTGGGACTGCATGACAAGGCTGTACTCTATGCTTCCTGTCATAATGATATCCCAGCATTAACCAGGCCCGAGAGATACAGAAACTTGCAGTGTTGGTCAGGTAATTAGAGCAACACACCCAAAGACGCATCCTTGAAATGGATGACACTCGACTGTGTGGTCCCAGTCTCCCCATTTAAGCCCACAGCACACTCAACTCTGGGTAGGAGCCGGCCACGGGCCGAAAAACCCACCTCCGCTGGGATTCGAACCCGCGTCCTCCCAGCCATCAGTCCGCGACGCTAACTACTTCGCCACGGCGGCTGGTCGCGCTACTTTGTAATTATCAGTAGTAACAGAAACAACAATTGTAGAAATAAAGCTTAGTGAATGGACAGAAACAACTTTCATTCTGCAAGCACTATCACAAACTAAACTCCAACATCCACACCAAGCCAAAGTTGATGTCCTGATAAAGGAAGGAATTTGAAGAGGTGCTCAGGGTGCTTGAAAGTACCTACATTGTCAGTTTTAACAAATGCCTGAGCTACCTCTTTCATTTTCATTTCACAATGTTTTACTTCATGTGGTTTTAGTATGTTTCAGGGTTTAAATTTCTAGGATTGATAATTAGCTAACCTCTTACCTTTACAAATTCTGCTGTATCTTTGCATATATGATTTTTGATTTATGTTTCTTACCTTTTTAAGTAACATCCCCCCCAATGTTCCTTGACCCACTACACTTGGTAATAAAGACATATTCAATTCTATTCTATTCTTGTGTATGACCCTTTGTCCAGCCTGAGCCCACCTTCCTGCACCAACTCTCCATTCAGCCTTGTCCCTGTGAAAGAAAGGTGTCAACATGACACAGCCTATGCCCATTTGGATGAGACAATAAACTGAGGTCCCGTCCCATGTACAGCAAGCAAGCACACATAAAGAACCCACGGTAACAAAAGGGTTGTCCCTGGCAAAATTCTGTAGAAAAATCCACTTTGATACTGAAACAAATCCACTTGCAGACAGAAAAGAAAGAAAAAAAGGTAGCACTGCACTATTCCTCAGGGAAAGCAGCCTGAAATCTATAGTGACAAAAAGATTTTTTTCTTTAAATAAGACAGTACATTCAAACTCTCAAGTTGTGTCCATCCAGCATTCATTGTGGTTGCCATGGGACTCGTGGGACAGAAATGCAGTTGAGGATTGCCAGCTGCTGAGCCTGGATGTGGATCAGACATGGCGCAAAGCTGGCAGGTGAGTGTGATGCTCTGTTGGGAACATTCGCAGCTTCTTCGTCATCTTGTCCTTTGTTTGTGGGCTGCAGTTCCCATGTTCACTCACATCTATGAGTGGGATTCTACCTGTATGATTTTCTTTACCCTTCCAAGTAGGCAACAAAGCTCTGTTTTCAGGAATGTCTATGCTGGGTACATCCCTGTTTCCATAATCCACCCAGCACTGATGTGCATTATGAAATCTTTACTTAGGTGTTTGATTTTCTGCATGCTTACACATACATGAAGGGGGATCAGGCACCAGCAGGTGTCTATACATGTTGACTTTGGAGATTGGAAAAAATTCCACCCTTAAAGGAACATAGGCAGTAGTGTAAGACTTTTTTTAAACTTGTGTATGCGAACAAAAAGAAACTGTAATCACCCTGTTTAGATTCTGTTTCTGTCTGTATGCAGCCATGGTAAAGATAAACATGAGCCTTTTTTTCAGCTGAATACTGTAGATGTTTTTTTTCATCCAGTTTTCATCAGCTCATACAATGATTGGTTGTAGCCACTATATAAACCCTTTGAAAAGTGAACGGTCAAGGCAACAACTGTTTGAGAAAAAAAACAACAACACCTATGTGGTGCATGATATCTGCTAAGCAGATGCCTGACCAGCAGCGTAACCCGGCACTTAGGCCTTGGCTCATAAATGCTGTGTTGGTGTAAATGGGTATTACACACGAGTGTTGAAGGCCTTTTAGTTTTATCTTTGTGTTTGTCTAGTTTTCTTTGTCTCTGTCTCACTGTTCCTCTCCCTCTCTGTCTCATTTTTCTGTCTTCTCTCTTGATTGATGTGATAATATTGTGAACCCAAACTGGCCTTTTTATTTTAATTTTCCTTTTATCTATTTTGTAGTCAGACACATTCATGTGTACACACACACTCTTCTGTGTCATCCCGGTGTGTCTCACAGTATTGTGAAATATGCATCCATGCACTCACACACACACACACAAACACACACACACACACACACACACACACACACACACACTCTGTCATCAAATAATCCCCTCTGTCTCTGCCCTCAGGAGTCTTCAGCTGGTGAAGAATAATCAGTTGAACAAAGTACTGACAGAACCAGGCTGCCAGCACATCTGGAACAAGTTCCAGCAAGTCTCCCCACCTCCTCAAAGCTGAGGGAGAGGAGGAATAACCCAGTGGCAGCTTTATATATTTTTTTATTTTCACAGCTACAGCCACAGGTAATACAGTATCGTATACTTTTGCTTTCATTCCAGAGCTCATCATTGAGGAACTATTTGAAGATTAACAGATTTTATATATTCAAGCTGTTACAAAACTGGCATTATTTAGGATTGTTTTTCTTTGTTTAAAAACCTCATCAATAGCCGTGAAGTGCTATGGTTTGTCACTTAAAATGTATCCATCTTATACAGTGTACAGTAGCAACAACAATAATGTGCCTTTTTTAAATTCCAGAAATTTCAAGATAATTAATTTAAACCTTGTGCACTGATTTTGAAACAGCTTGGATAATACACTCTAGATTGAGATGCATGGAAATACTTGCCTGCAAGTAAATGTATATCAGTTAACACTTCTGCAGTGACTCAGCAGCAGTGCAGGGCCTCTTCTGGCACAATTAGCGCCACATGGCGACCTAACATTGACAGTGACCTGTGGACTGCTGACACACACAAAAAAGATATGAAAGAACAAACCCTGATTGTGGCTGTGTATGACGGAACTGAGATGAGTGGAGTTAGGGATACTGGTACTGAAATGGTAGCAAAATAGAGAAAGTTTTTTTAATAGTTTTTTTGTATGGCTGTTTATGCTTTCCTTTTTTGACTCACTTGTATAAACAAAGTGAGTCTATGTTTTAACCCAGTGTTCGGTTGTGTGTGTGTGTGTGGATGTGTGTGTGTGTGTCCGTGGTAAACTTTAACATTGCCAATTTCTCTGCAAATACTTTGTCGGTTGACACCAAATTTGGCATAAAAATAGGAAAAATTCAGTTCTTTCCAGTCATCTTGTTTAAAACAATATTGCACCTCTGGGATGGGCACACACAAAAAAATTAAAAAAGAAGCCAAATTATATGCAAACTGAATTTACTGTTATATGTATATATTTTTTTAATTCTCTAAACTTGGCACTTTGATCTGATATTCTGACACAACAACAATAACAGTCATTTTTATCATTTTTTGTTCAAACAGGAATTTCTTTTGCTAAGCATGGAAGTTATATTTATTTTGCATGTCTTTGGTGCAGATAGAAAAAAGGGAAATTAATCTGTAATTAATGTTAGGGGGCTTAATTTGCTTTAAACTGATCTTTGTCATCTTAAACATTACATTTTGAAATTACACTCAATACATTAAGAAGCTTGTCTGTTTTACTCTCAGTATACTGGGCTTTCACTATGTTCATTCGCCCAAGTGGTCTTTTTCGAAAAATACTAAAATCAATACGACGAGTAGACTTTATAGATCTATTGGCTGAGCCCTGAAGGTCATGGGCAAAAATCAGTTGCGTACACATATTTATACATATTCAAAGCGCGTGCTCATATTCTTCACGAACGTGAACGACGCCATTTTGCTTCAAGTTGTTGACCTACCCGTTCAATCCTATATTCAATCGACAATACACGATAACATGTGATGGAAAGTTGGAGAAGGAGACCGTTAAATATTTGTTCTGAGAAAGATTTGTGAACGCCTCATCACTTACTGGATTATGCCTCAAACTGCCATAAAAATATCCACAGAATCAGTCGGAATTCACAGTTAAAAATAATAAACCATGAGAGTTAGGAGTTAATACCCTTGAATTGATGAAATGTAAAAATTTCCGGTCTTGACTTTTCTCAAAATGAAGTCCTTTTCACTTCATACGACGTTTAGAAGTACTTGTACTTGGCTCTACATGTTATTAGTTTAACCAAATACTCAATTTTCATATCAACTTTAAAACTGTAAAACTAGAATGAACATAAAAGAGAAATTGAATCGGCTGTGTCAACCGGGTGCAACTAAACTTGTACATCTATCTAGATCCAGAGAAAACGGCTAAATGTTGCAGCGTGATTGGGACGATAGCCACGTCTCCTTTACCGCGGACTTAAAAAGAATTTTTAATTGCCATTAAAGATTTTTTGAATGCCAAAGATACACCAGAAAAATATTATTTAAACAGTGTTCTCACTGCGAATACTGCAATCGATTTATCGCCCTTTAAAAAAGTATGTTTAAATGTTATATTTTTGAATGTCGGTGAAGGAGCCATGATAGTGTAATGGGTAAGACAGTTTCTTCTCACCCGAACACGCGGGGTTTGAATCTGCCGTTAGGACTTTTTTTTCTTTTTTCTTTTTCTTTTAACCCAAAGCTTTATACAGAACACATTTTAACGATTAGATTTTTTTAAAAGTGTATCACAAGTGAGTCTTGAAGGTCTTGCCTCTCTTGTTTTTCTTTTTTTTTTTTTAAATAGTTTTTTGTATGACTGTTTACATTATCTTTTTTCTTCACTTGTTTTCTCTGATTTTATTGACTTTTATTTGTTTCTAAAATTGAGTGATGGAGAAAAAACGAAAAAGGTATTCACATTTTATAATTTGATTTTATATTCTGCTGTATTGTGAAATTTGAAAATGCACGGTGGCAGGTTTCTGTTGTCACATTTACATTTGTTAAGAAAATTCTTTATCATTGATGTGACCTCTTATTCTTTGATTAAATAAAGAATAGTTCGGAAAGAAAAGTCTTTTCTTGGAGAGTACTTCAGTTCACCATCCATTTACATGTGAAAATTACCAGACACACAACAGTTAGATTTTGTACATTTATTTATTTAACCACCAAACAGAAATGAATAATAATTTATTGTCATGGAGGAAAGCAAAGTAAATTATATATTTTGTTTATTGAAAAAACACACACATACAGATGTGTGTACTCACACACACACACACACACACACACACACACACACACTACATGCTCATGAGATTGTGCAGGTTCATACTTTCAGTCATAATGCTGCACACTCTCATTCACTCTATCTCTCTAGTATGCCGTGTCCAAAAACGCATGTGCACACACACACACACACACACACACACACATTTTGAAACATCTAGATAAACTGTGGAAATATTTTGACTCGGCCTTATCATACAGTCATACGCAGACATTTGGTTGTAGTTGCACGCTTCCAGAAAATAAGCTGTCCTGAGCTCAGTCTCCACATTATGTGTGAATTATTCTCTTTATTCTTAACCAGAGGTCTTTTGTTAGTGTGTGAGGCATGCATTGATTCACAAATAATAAGCAACTGAACTGAAAGTATTGAGGGCAAATTTCTGCAAAGGAAAAGGAGGTGGGGAGGCTTTTAATAACTGAAAAACAACCACCACAACAAGAACAGTGTGCAGGATACAGTCTTACAATTTGTTGCAGATAGAAATCATGAAGTATAACTGGTACCTTCTCCTGTAGTGATCAGAAATAGATGCTTTTTTTCGCTATTTTTAAATGGATATAGCCCCAGCAGTAACATTAGCCATAAAATACTGTTTTAGTTTTGTTTTAACAGCACAACATAAAGACCAACCCAGGTGCACAACACAACCCACAAAGCAAAATTGATGCAAAATTTAGAAAAGGTAGCACTAAAAATTGGATTAAAAAATGTCTTTTTGAATGAGACGTTTCTCTTTTTCTTTTCTTTTTTTTAATGTGGAATTTAAAGTACATATGTGCATATACACATTCGTTAGAAACATCATGCACACTTGTTTCTGTGAGTGGAGTTGTGTGGATCACTTATGTGTTGAGTGCGTCGTGCACTGATTATAGGTGAGATGATTTCTGCCCAGCCCAGTAAATTTGGGAGCACACATTTTGCTTATGCGTTGAGTCTTTGTTCATCCTGTGTGCACCAACATAGGACTGCCTCTCAGTGGTCTCAAATCTTATTGAACACATACAACTATGTGTTACCCCGCTGACATATAACACATGACTACAGCACATGGTAATCACAACTACCAACAAGTCACACATGTTCCCCATGTTGCATTATCCCCTATGTGCACACACATGAAGAAGCATGAACATACAGTTAGCCTGTAGATTTGTTCACCTTGAATATAATCATCACCACCTAACATACAAAATAGGTAGGTCAAACCTCAAAATAGTAGCTAACCAAAACATTCTACGCCGATACTACACACACATCATTTCTGTAGTTCTTTTTGACCAAATCAAATTAATGTTTACACTGTACCCACAGTATGTCAACAACTGACACACAACTGACATGTCACTGAACATTATCAGTTATGTAAGCCAAGATAACACCATGTAAACCCGAACATGTCCAAGCATCATACCATAATATCAACCTGTAGCAAACAGGAAAGGGGGAGGGGGGAGGTACCCAAGTACTCCAAACGAGTACTCCATTTTGTCAAGTATTGGCTACATTGTGTATTTTAACCACTTTTCCTTCAGTCACTAGCCTCAAATACAATTAAGCCACACACACACGCTGGCTATGCTCTCTCACAAGTCATGGTATCTGCATCAACACATTCCAGCTACATTAACTGTGCAACACCGCATCAGCCAAAAGTGTCTAAATGTTCTTGTGATACAACATCACAGTTCTACTAACCCCAAACTGTTAAAAAAACAACAGGAAAGTAAATTGCCAACGAAGCAAAATACAAGCATTACAGCCCACAACGTTTCATGGTTCACTTTATATTCATGTAGCAGAACACAACCCCACTGAGCCAGTGTGTTAGTCACAGAATCCAGCTATACCATGAATCAAGCATTCAACTAAGTCCAGGAAAATAGATGCTAGTTTGACACTCACAGCCCTCAAGGTACTGTCTTGCCCGTCTGGCTCTCCCGGCCTGCTCCAAGCAAGGAAAAAAGGAAGAAACCCCACATGCCTATCAGTTTTATCCTCTTCACAAGTTGGCGCTGTATGTAAACTATCTTCCAACCCAGAACATTCCCAATTGGTTGAAATTAACGACCAATCTGGGACCAACAGTGCTAGACTTGCACATCCAACGCATTTCTCACGGAACCCGACACTGCCAAAGAGGAGGGGGGGAGATAGCCCAGCCCTGATTCTTTTCTTAACAGCTCATGATAAACACACCATACCATGCTCCTCACTGACCACTGAGGCAGATGCCATCCTGCCAGAGATCGACATGGGGGGTAAGGGGGAGGTTTTGGTGTTGGGGGGTGGGGGGGGAGGAGGAAACGGGGTTGAGGGTGATGGAAGGGAAAAGGGCAGGGGAGTGTATAGGAAGAGAACGGTTCGAGGAGATACCATCTTTACTTAGTATTTCTTGATAATTTGCTCCCTCTGCATTTGGCCAAGGGAAGGGGGGAAGGGAGAGAGGGTATGGGGAGGGGTGTTGGTGGGGATAGATGCCATGGAAAGGGGGGGGGGGGGGGGGGGTCGAAAGAGTAGGGAGGTAGGAAGGAGGGGTCCATCAGTAAGCAGTGTGTCCTGACAAAATCCCATGCTTCCACCATAGGCGCCTGACACACTATGACACCTATATGCACTTAACTTCACATTGTTGTTAAGAATTTTTATCGATTTTTGATATAGGCTATAGTACACATTAACTTTCATTCTTATCAAATTCTGTCATCAAAGTGGTCTCAGGGAAAGTAAGTAGAAACACCCCCACCCTTTGCCATTTAAACAAAAAGTATTGGTGGGAGATATCATGGTTAAAAAAAACAACAACAAAAAACAGTGCTCAAAAGACAATGAATTTAATGCCAAATGATAACAGCCATTTCTGTAGATTGGGAAAGAAATGTAATCGCCTTGTATGATGTGATTGTAGATATTTCTAATTCAGGCAAAATATTACTTTAATAAATTAATGTGATTTACTCCATCTCTTAAACAGAGCTGGTGTAGGGTTTTTAAAAAAATGAAGCATAAGAATAGATCTTCGAGGGAAATGTTATTCATTGCCTGAAAAGTGTTGATGTTTACACAAAAATAAGCCAAAAGCACAATAAGAATGAAATAAACCTGTTCAAAGTAAACCATGCACAAGCTCACAGACCAAAAAGAAAGAATCACTTCCACACATGATTCAGTTTCTTCTACTCACCTGCATTTTGGAAATATTTTTAGGTTTCCTAAACCATTTAATGTTTCAACCTGATTGTCTTCACAGAGAATAGAAACTTCATCAGATACATTTTTCAGTGAAAAAATGTGTCACTCCCACAGATAATTCTGATCAGCTAACATCTCAGCCAGTTGTTTGTTGTAAGGCTTGAAGAAATCTGTAAGAATCTGACGTGTGGCTGGCAGCATGTCCCCCACTGCTTTCTCTGACTGCGATCTCTCAAAAACGCGTTTCAGAGACACCACTTTCTGCATTTCTGTCTCGCTCAAGGGACCTGAAGAAAAAAAAGCATTCACTGTATTGGAAATGTTTGGTGTGTGTGTGTGTGTGTTGTTTTGATCATTTTTAACAAACAAAAAAGAAATGGATACACACACTCAAGCAAACACACACACACACACACACTAACACTAAGACACACACACGTTAACTCTAACACAAACACACACACACTAATACACTCACACACACACACACACACACAGAAGTGAATATAGTTACGTTACATTATACTTTCCTGAAAAAGGTCCATACTGACTGAAAATGTGGATATTGTTTTATCACACACAGAAGTGAATATAGTTACGTTACATTATACTTTCCTGAAAAAGGTCCATACTGACTGAAAATGTGGATATTGTTTTATCACAGGTTGTTGTTTTTTTGTGAGTCTTCTTCAAACGATAAGTGAAATCATGCTGTTGGGAAGTAGACAAATAGACACTGAACATACTTAGCCCCAGGAAGTTAAACACTCTAGCCAGATGCGTGTCCATGTGCTGGGCATAGTCCTCGTTTCGAAGGATCAGAATCTGATGTCTGGGGAACACGTTCAGCCATTGCTTCAGCCACACAGAATACATCCCCACCATGATCCGTACCTGTGGGAAAAGAAGTGTCAGTGTCAGCCACTGCTAACATCACCATACTGCTGTCGTTGTCAGTGTCATCTTCATTCTATCAGTGTCTGCATCACTCTCATTATCATCGTCATTACTGTCATTGTCACAATGATTCTGTGATGTTTGCAATTGATCATTTGTTCAATATGCATGTTTTATAGTTAGCCATTTATGTCACCCGTTATTGTACAAAATGTTATCATCTTTTAAATTTTTTTTTGTTCATAACATTGCTTTATTCATCAAATATTTTTTTAAAGAAATGTATACCATTCACGTTGTTGGAATCGTTTTTTGTTTGTTTGTTTGTTTTGGGTTTGTTTGTTGTTGTTGTTTTTTTGGGGGGGGGGTTGTTTGTTTTTTTGGTGTAGTGCTTTGATTTTTTAACTAAAATGAATTTCTAGCGCAAACATGCTGTATAACACGGTCTTCATAATGTGAAGATATTCTGTGTTTGTTCTTGAGTTTAATGTATTTTCACAATAAATGAATTACGATGAGGATGTAAAAACACTGCTTGAAAAGATGATAGACTCGTGAGCAAATGTATGTGTATGCATGCTTGTGTCTGGGTGTGCCTGCTTGCATACACACTTTTCTGTAAGCGTGTTGTAACAAATGGGCACTGAATTATTCAGTACTGTATAAAGTACTTAATCACAATCTTTCAGCTTTTTCTGTCATGCTTGCACGCAAACACGCACACGTGCATACACACCCCATCGTCGTCCAGCACAAAATGACAATGGCGCAGATGGTGAGACCCTTAATTTAGCTGACCACCAGTGTGGAGACAGACGCCTGCATTGGCGAAGACCATGGCAGCTGCAGCATTAATTGTCTTCCCCATCCTTCCTAGCCAGACGTTTCTGATGAAGCTGTGCCAGGTGTCTGTCAGTCCTCAAAGGACCATACCTCCAGGCACTGCGGTCCACATACAGCTTTTTTAGTGGTCAGAATGTTACCAGTAGTTAACTCACTGAGTCATGGAGACAGCGTTTGGTCATTCTGCAGATGCAGTCTTCGGGTGCTTGCCCTGTCCTCCATGCATGTTGGCACTTTTAGGTAGTCAGTTCAGACCAGAAAAACTGCAAGGGAATATGACTGGTTTCCATGTTGATGACGTGGCCAGACTATCTCAGTCGTTCCTTGATGAGCGTGGGCTCAACTCCAAGCAGCTCTGTATGGTAGTCGCTTGGTCAGATCCACTGACGTCTTCCAAGCTGATGACAAGGATCTTGTGGAGGAACTACGACAGACAAACCCTGGTGTGGCTGTTTATGGGTGACCATGGAATGAGTGGTGTGGGAGTAATGCCAGTGACACAGTACATATGGAGGATCAGCACAAAGGCGAAAAAAAGAAACACACACCAAAAACCCAAAGGATCTTTGAGGGCATCGAAGATGGCAGTCAGTCAGCCTTCTCCTCGGATATCTTCTGGTCCTTGTCCCGCAGCCACGCGGTTGCCAGGAGAGGACTACAGCTCTGCAGACAGTGACCTTTGTTTCTGTAGTTGATGCCTTGCTTTCCCCAAACGCTGATTCATAAGTGTCCAAATGAGATGCTTGCTTTGGACAATATGTGTGAATGAGATCCCTTTCTTAGGCTTCCATCTGTGGGCATGCAGAGAAACTGCCAGAATTCTTCTCTCTTCACGCCAGCTGTATCTGTTTCTCTTGAATCGATGGATGCTGTGCCATGCTGACAGCAGGTGCAATGCCTCTTACCATTTTCCTGTTGCTAGGTGCTGCAGGTCGCCTTCAGAGTTTCAGCAACAGTACAGTCACCATTAACACAAGGTATCACGGACAAAGACTTGGCGCGCGCACACCACACACACACACACACACACACACACACACACCACAAAACTAACCGGCAGTTTCATGTGGAGAGTTTTATTGTAAAGACAGGTTTGGACAGACTGCAGTGTCAGGCAGTGTTGGTACATGGCGATGGACTTGACCACGCCCTCGTGAAACAGCCCTGCCGATATGTTGTGGCGACCCCTGAACCGGTCCAGAAACAGGTACTCCGAATATAGTCTGGAAAAAAAAGAAACACAGAAGAGACACAACTGGAAGATGAAGAAAAAAGGTAAGAGTTCAGTTTATCCACCTGTTGGCTTGCACCTTCGATCAAGCTGTTCAAGGCTCATGTCATGTTATGTAAGGTATTGTGTGTGTGTGTGTGAATACACATATATCTGTGAAGGTATTGGAGATACGATTATGTGTATGATAGCTGTACCAGTAGCTTTATATTTTTTATTTTCTGTTGTTAAATTGTAGAGAATATACTTTCAACAACTGAAGAAAAAAAAGTTATTAAAAGCTTGGGTCTTGGTTTTGTGAAGATTTCTTTTTCGAGAGATCGCGTGGAGTCCTGGACATTATGCCGAAGGCCCCGTGCTTTAGTGTCGTCAGTTCTTGAGGAAAGAAAGGAAACCAAGTAAAACAATACACTGTTGTGCGCTAAAGTGTCATTGACTGAACCCGGTGGCGTCAATGATGGGACGCAGTTTCCTTGTCACACAGAAGGCAAGAGTGATGACAGTGCTGTGTGGAATGTTTCATCGCCTGACCTTGAGTATTGCTTCAGGAACGAAATCAGTTGTTGTTGAGTCCTGGTGGAGAATAGGCCGCAGCCCGGACTTACTTGATATATATACATGTATTCTCACTTTGTGGAAGGGAACATGAAAAGTAACACACACACACACACACACACACACACACACACAGTGAATGGGTCACGTACGCGCAGACACAGACGAAAGAAAAGCAAACATAACAACAACAACAAAAACCCATTTAAAAGCTATAACACAAAATAGATACAGAGAATACGAATTGATAGCTAACCAAATCGTTCACGAACATGGCCCACACCTAGATTCATCTAAGCCGCAGTTCTTGTGCAAACAGTCCCATACAGCGGAGCTGTCAATAATCATGAGATCATCAAGAGGCCACACACAGCAGGAGACACTGCACTGCTGCTCAGTGACTGTTGTTTCGATTTCGGTGGCCGGATGTCTTGTCTACAGAAGGCCTACTGACCTTTCCACGGGGTTCCTGAGCATGACGATCAGCCTGACGTGAGGGGTGAGGTGACGGATATGGACGGGGGTCAGGAAGGCGTTCTCCGGCGCTCTGTGCGCGTTCTGAGGGACCAGGTCCCACCCCGTGAAGTCCCAGAACACGGTGGGGCTCCCTTCGCCTGCACGCAATAATGGGACAATGGGAGGGAAATTGATTTATTAACTTTTGCAGATTCGTGGTTGTTTTTTGTTCAGTTGTTTAAGGTGGTTGGTCTTTTTTTTTCTTCTTTTTTATTCAGTTGGACAGTCCTGATTTCGGCTTATGTGGTAGGCATGACCTGGAAACAGCGTCAAAGTAAACTAAGTTAATTCATTAATCAAATGGATCAGTTACAGATGATTAATCGAAGCATCCCCAGTTACAGATGATTAATCGAGGCATCCCCAGTTCCCGGTGTTCTTATGGGCCAATACAAAGTGCTATTGGGAACCCCGTACAGTGGACTTCTACAGAATTGTACGTGCAGGTCTCTGCAATCTGTGTCTGAGCCCAAAGAAGGAGACGAAAGACGGTTTCAGTTTCAAGGAGACACGAACTGGT
>NC_134893.1:49206029-49208529 GCF_041734735.1 Babylonia areolata | reverse complement strand
TGCACACACACACACACACACACACACACACACACACACACAAATGTATATATATATATATATATATATATATATATATATGTCTGTGTGTGTGTGTGTGTACCTATCAGAGTGGATTACTTCTACAGAATTTTGCCAGAGGACAACACTCTCGTTGCCATGGATTCTTTACATCATACAGTAACTGAGCTTTGACAAAAAATGTCACTACACCATACAGTGACAGAGCTATTCCTTATCCAGATATCGAAACCTGACAGAAGCACCGCACACCTTCCGGTCAATCATCAAACACAGACAGCAAGCATGCAAACAAACCAACCAACAAAACGATGAAACTTTTCCGAGGAAGAACAATGAAGACCCTCCTCTTCCACAAGCTTTCAAAGTTGAAAAAAAAAAAAAAAAAATATATATATATACATATATATATATATATATATATATATATATATATATATATATATATATATATATAGCACCCCCCACCCCCACCCCCCAAAAAAAATAAAGGCAACACATTATCACATTCGATATAGTTAATGAAACGATAAAACCTAATAAACGTTTCAGTTTTTGGAGCAGATTTTTCAAATAAAAATGAAAAAAAAAAGAACAGCAAATACATTATCTGGCAGGTATTCATTTCATTTTTCGTATGGAAAAAAGAAAGAAAGGAAAAAAATTAAAGAAAACACTGAGCGGCCATTAACGAACGGAAATCTAGGCCACATACGAAACGAAACAAAACAATATTTACTGAAAATATAAGAGGTAAATCTTCTTCCTTTGATATCCTGTCGTTTGCAGCAAATCACTCGGTTCTTTGATCTTCACTACAATATCGAGAATATACGAATCGGGATTTGGCGAATTGTATTGAATTGCATTGCATTGCATTGCATTGTATTGTATTGTATTGTATTGGATTGGATTGGATTGGACTGTATTCCTTTTGTCACAACAGATTTCTCTGTGTGGAATCCGGGCTGCTCCCCCAAGTGTGTTGCTACAGCGCAGCACCATCTATTTTCCTGCCTATAAGTATGTTTGTTTTCCCATCAAAATGAATTTTCCGACAATTTTTGGCCAGGGACAGCCCCTTGTTGCCGTGGGTTCTTTTGCGTGCGCTAGGTACATGCTACATACGGGACCTCGGTTTATCGTCTCATCCGAACAACTAGCATCCAGACCACCAATCCACAGGGAGAAGAAGAAAATACTGGCGAATATGATATTCGATCCCGTGCGCTCAAATTATCTCGCTTCCTGGGCCACGGACGGACTCGTTACCACTTGGCCACAAACTCCTCCACGTAATCGAACCTGCTGTGTTCCACTCACCATACCTCCTCCACGACCACCAGTGGGTCTCTTTGCCCATGACGCCCGAGTTCCGGACCACCTGGACGTGCTGGGTCAGGCGGAACCAGAGGTCCGTGGTGCCGCTCTTGTCCACGCCGATGAGGTGGAAGTAAGGCAGGCACTTGAGCCTGACTTTGACGTCCCCACGGATCACCGTGGCTGCTGCGCCGCGCCCCTCCCCTGTGGGGTCCAGCAGGTAGAAACAGGGGTTCTTGTAGTCGCTCAAGTAGCGTGGAGTTTTCTGCGGCCGGTGAGGTGCAAGATGATAAAAGATACAAGGTACAGGATTGCTTTATCAGCCTAATATATTCTGCTTCTAAACACACACACACACACACACACACACACACACACACACACACACACACACACACACACACACACACACACACACACAGAGAGAGAGAGAGAGAGAGAGAGAACAGTAATAGCAACATCAACAACAACAACAACAACAACAACAACAACACACACACACACACACACACACACACACACACAGCACACGCACACACGCGCCGTACTGCCAGAACTTACCACAGCCAGTATATCATCGGGTACATTATCTCCCCGGAAGTACTGAGCCCGGATCTCGTTCCAGTCGTAAGCCTCCACGTCGCTCTTCTCACCGCCAGGACCCACTCTCTGCATCTGCATCCCCCCGTTCCCGGCACCGTTCGGGTGTGGCATGGGCAGCCGCTCCTCCGGACGTTCGTCTTTGGGAGGAGGAGGCTTCTGATGCCAGTCCACAGCAGGATGTGCGGCCTCCGCCACCTCCATAGTCTCTATGGCTTTGTGTGTGTCTGAGTCATCACGGCGAGACTCACCCCCGAGGGGCAAGGGAAGGTCAGGGGGAGGTGCGTTGTTCCTCGGCGGGTTCTGCTGGAAGTACAGTTGTTGTTTCGTAAGGTCGGCGGCTTGGTTTCCGTGGGTAGAGTCACGGATGAACCTGACCACCGCTAGCAGGCTGAGGAAGATGATGCCCCCGCTGATTATACTTCTGATCTTCAAACGCATGGCTGTTGTGGAGGCAAGGGAAGGCAAGGCAATACAGGAAGTTTAGTCCGTGTGCCGCCCTTTGGAGACATTGAAACACTATATATTAGCTTCTTTTCTAAACACTGCTTTGAAGCGT
>NC_134893.1:49183529-49203529 GCF_041734735.1 Babylonia areolata | reverse complement strand
GAGAGAATACGAATACAAGAGAGAACTCAGAACTAAAAACGTTTTTATTCAAGGATTAAGATTTTAGGCATAGCCTATGCTTCCAATCTGTCCTCGCTAATCTACATCTATTACAAATAGCACACACATAAATGAAAGGAAAAGGTTTTCATGCAGAAGGGAGAGACAGGCAGACAGAGACAGAGATAGAGATTATGAATACGAGAGAAGAGAGAGAGAGAGAGAGAGAGAGAGAGATTATAAATATGAGAGCGAGAGAGAGGTTATGAATACGAGAGAGAGACAGAGACAGAGTCAGATTGACACAGAGAGATATATTATGCATAAGAGAAAGAGAGAGATTGGGTGTCCCCAAAAACGTGAACCGCCTTTTGACAAGTTTTTTCTCAGTGACAGAGAAACCGAATTCGTTGAAAATTTTCACACAGTAACCTTTGGGCATAATCGATAAGTCTGCAAAATATCTAAACGAGTCTTGTCAAATTCAAAACCACATGTCAAAAAATCTTAAGCGGCTTCTGCAGAACTAAAAATAGCACATAGAAACACGACAGGCGTTGTATTCGATCACAGACAGTCTGATAAAAGTTACTGATTGTGCGAATCAAATAGGTATGCTGTTAGTCTACAGTAATGCGTTGAGAACCCAAACAGACGACTGAACCGGTTGGAATTGGATCACTTTACTCTTCTATTGTTTATTGTTCATGCATTATTTCACATGCTGATATCAGTTGTACTGCTAAAAGTGTGCTCAGTATTCTAAGATGTGTGTAGTATTCTGTTGTGGTGATTACAGGACAGTCACTTTGACACAGTATAATCTTTACCTAATCTATACTGTCAGTGCACTTTCACTAAATCAGCTTAGCTTTAACCAGTTTAACTGCACTGTTTAAATGTATTAGAAATGTCATTTGCTGTCAGTGTTTGGTCTTCACGCATATGCTTTTTTTTATGTTATGTTGTTGCTTATCCCAAACTGAGAGGTAGTCTTTCCATGTAATATGCATACATGTGCTTTACCTATTCACTTGCATTCCTGACATGTACTTAATGACCTTTGTTTACTTGTGTCTTATCAGTGCACTGTTTTCTCTTTATCTTCTCCTTTTCTCTTTATCTTCTCGTCTTTTCTTTATCTCCTTTTAACTATTGTAAATAAAACAATAGAAAAACACTTTTGTGACTGGCCGTCTAAATGTCCCTGGGCCTGCGCGTGGATCTTTTCTATCCTTTAATACAGTAAATCAGTATTAATTCTTTTGTACCGTCCCCTTTCATAATAATAAACCACTCGGAACCACGGTTACAATAATGATAATAACAATAACAATAATAATAATGATAAGTAGTAGTAGTCAAAATCAAAATCAAAAGTTACCTGTTCCATAGACACACGTATACACGCGCGCGTGCACAAACACCCACACCCCCCCACACAAACACGAGTCAAGAAAATGGGGCTTTGTTCACCACACAATGACTAAACAAGAGGTTCGATATTCCTGCTTTCAAATCACAGCGCTAACTCCCACAGCAAAGTCAGTCAACAAGCGTGGCTGCTTTGAAGCACGCAAAGGTAACAGCCCGCCACACGTTTTGAACCGACAGGTACCCATGTGCAGAGCAAGCATACACACTGACAATGCCATGCGACCGTTTCTTTTGCTTTTTTTTTTTCCAGTGTTTTCCCCCAGTTAACTCTTTCCATACGAGCGGCGAAAGAGGCGACGTTAACAGCGTTTCACCCCAATTACCATCATCAAAATATTGCAAGCGGAAGGCTCTTATACTGAAGACGTGAATGTTGACCAAGAATACCGCAATTCTGACGACGGAAGCTAAAGGTTGGGTCATTCAGACACCCACTGGACATCCGAGGGGTCTGTGTAGAGGAGAAGAGAGGACTGGCCGTACTGAGTGAGTTAATTGTTATCAATTCAAAGCAAACTAAATAGAACGATAGTGATGATGATGATAATGAGAACAACAACAACAACAACAACAAGAACAGGAGCAAGAACAACAAGAACAACAAGAAGAATATAGCTCATATAGCACTTTTCTGAATAAAACATGCTCAATGTGTGTGTGTGTGTGTGTGTGTGTGTGTGTGTGTGTGTGTGTTATCGATTTTCAATTAATTTTAAGCAAAAAAAAAAAAAAAAAAAAAAAAAAAAGATCTGACGTACAACGAGCACTGTAAATTCCACATTGTTCTACAATTGAAAACTGCCATGCAGAGCGAGTTAGTTTCGTCAAGGTGACACAAAGGTGCTGAGAGTATTAGTATCACTGCGCCGCAGGCAGCTGATGGGCAGTTAACAGTCAGAGCCTACGGGGAAAGCACCTTCTCCTCCCTAAAGCCAGATGGCGACTGTGTGCGTGTGTGTGTAGATCGTATAGTTTTCCGTTCGTTCTCACTTGATCAATGATATCTTGTTGCACGGCACAGATTTGCACGCAAGTAGAAATGACCACTGAAAAATTCAGTGTCATCTTGCCGTGTATTTGAACAACAGTGTATTAGAGTTGAAAAATACAAAATCTCGCTGTTGCCCGTTCACGAATCAAAACAACAGACTGGAAGTTTCAGTTTCAGTTTCAGTAGCTCAAGGAGGCGTCACTGCGTTCGGACAAATCCATATACGCTACACCACATCTGCCAAGCAGATGCCTGACCAGCAGCGTAACCCAACGCGCTTAGTCAGGCCTTGAGGGAAAAAAAGGTGAATAAATAATAGATAAGCTTATACAAATAAATAAATAAATAATAACTATAATGTAAAAAATAAATAAATAAATAAGATAACAATGATGATAAATAAGCAAATAGATGTAAAACATGAAGACACACATTCACATATACACCCACACATGCATAACAGATATGCACCGAACATGCAGTTTCACAGATATGAAATCAAATACATATAAACGTACATGAGCTCCAACACACACACACACACACCACACACATTACCCTGCACCTCCTCTACCCCCCTCCTCCACACACTCATTTCTAGTCTACGTATCACAGCTTCCACGGCACACACACACACACACACACACACACACACAGATGAACACTTACTGAGACTGGAGAAGACAGTGGAATATACAGTTGTACTAGCTACATTCATGCATTTTGAGCAACTGCTCTGAGGAAACTCACTGTCATGAGCTTGGACAACATAGTCTCCTACTCCTCCTCCTCCTTCTTCTTCTTCTTCTTCTTCACCGAATTCTCCTCCTCTTCTTTCTTTTTGTTTTTTTCTGTAGGCCTACGTTTTATTTACCCGCTTTTTTTTTTTTTTCTTTTTCCAGCGCAAGACAGCGACATATACAAGGAGCAAAGACTTGATGTTGTTTGCCGTTATTTTACCTAAGACTGCGAAACAAAACAAAATTATTCATTACTACGAATATCAATGCCAAGGAGACAGTTTCTCCCAAATGTGTTGACCCATGAATATTGTCGCCCGCGACATTAGTTTGCTCAGGGGCGACCAGTTGTGTTGTCATTTCCACCTCTGGACTATCCTTCCCTCCAGCAAAGCAGGGAGCGTGGATGGTTAAATGCTATCGATAACAGAGAGGACGGAAGGGGATGGAAAGGGATAAATTTGAGGGAGGGGACGTTGGTGATTGGGGAGGTGGGGGTGGTGGGGGTGGGGAGGGGGAGAGAAGTGAGGAGATGGTGTGGCGGTGGAAGGAAGGATGGTGGTGGAAGGGGGGGGGGGGAGTATCGACGTGGTTGCCTTGTTTATACAGCACACAACAAAAAAAGTCATTGACTGTCCAATACACTCACGTCGTCCTGTTTGATGTACTGGTATCTGGCCCCGCCCTACAGCAATCTTTTCCCTTCCCAATGTGCTTTTTATCTCTTTTTTTTTTTTTTTTTTTTTTTTTCTGCACCGTCATCGCATTTTGCCTGGATACACAAACCAGCCGACCTGGAGGAATAATATCTTCTTTTGGTGTTCTGTACGGCGTCCCGCTGACTCTTCACTTCGTTAATTTAACTCTCTCCATACGAACGGCGAAAGAGACGACGTTAACAGCGTTTCATCCCAATTACCATCATCAAAATATTGCAAGCGGAACGCTCTTATACTGAAGAGGTGAATGTTGACAAAGAATACCACAATTCTGACGACGGAAGCTAAAGGTTGGGTCATTGACACACCCACTGGACATCCGAGGGGTCTGTGTAGAGGAGAAGAGAGGACTGGCCGTACTGAGTGAGTTAAAGGAGATCATCTTTCACCGCTGTCTCTTTCGACTCACAGCGTCTCCTGAACCCCTCTCTTCAAAGCAACACCCCCCACCCCCCCACCCCCAGCCCCCGCAGCTCCCCCCCCCCCCACCCCTTCCTCTTCAGTCCTGATGGACTTGTAATGTGCCCGACTAGGAAGTAAAAGTAAGTGTCCATGGGTTCGAATCTTGCACAGACCAGGTTTCCACTCCCCAGTCTGTTCTCGCTGGGACTAAGCGGTTGTTGTTGTCAGAAAGGAGGGCTTTTTTTTTGCCTCCAGAAATTATTTAACACGTATCACCAGCTGCAAATGTTGTTGTTGTTGTTGTTGTTTTTAAGTTATGTATTGCAAAAATGTTCTTGATTAAAGTTAGCTAGTTATGTGTTAAATAGTCCAGTTGTTTGTTTATTGTAGGTCCCTACATAATCCTCTTTTCAAATGATAATGTATAGAAGTATTGCGTACAATATTGGATTATTGATTAATTTTCTGTCCTAATCCCGCTTCCCCCATACCCCCTCTCACACACACCCTTCCAATATTATGGGTTTTTTTTCTTTCTCCAGTTACCAACACTCACCCTCTCCATTTTATATTTTGTACTCTGTCTTTTCCACATTCTGCTCTCTCTCTCTCTCTCTCTCTCTCTCTCTCTACCTTCCTCAGTGCCCTCCCTCCCCTCCACCTCACCTGCCTCCTTTTCAGTTGAATAGTTCTTCCCCTGCCATTGATTTTCAGTAATGACAATTTCTTAGTGATAATGATAATAATCGTGATGATAGAAATGATAATGATAATAGTAGTAATGATAATGATGATGATAATATCAATCATACGAACAGACTATGAATAAATAAAGGGCTTGGGAGGTGAAAAAGTCACACGTTGTCTTGTTTGTTTTTGTTTTGTTTTTTTATTCTGGTGTCTAGCCCTTCCGAACGGCATCCTTCCACACCCGATTGTAATTTGTTTTCTTTCTTCGTTTGAGCAGCAGATGAGAATGTCGTTAATCGGATGTCCAGTGGGTGTCTGAATGACCCAACCTTTAGCTTCCGTCGTCAGAATTGTGGTATTCTTTGTCAACATTCACGTCTTCAGTATAAGAGCCTTCCGCTTGCAGTATTTTGATGATGGTAATTGGGGTGAAACGCTGTTAGCGTCGTCTCTTTCGCCGTTCGTATGGAGAGAGTTAAGCAGTGTCCTGAAAAAACTGCGCTCAAGAGAATATCTGAATCTATTTGTGTTAACCAAACACAGTTCACACACACGCACACACACAGACACACAGACACAGACACAGACACACACACACACACACACACTCTCTCTCTCTCTCTCACACACACACACCGGCACACACACACATACCTCAAAATTGCGTACTCCAAATCGATTGTATCTTCGACACGACGTGTTTCACACACACAAACACACATACACACACACGCACACAACAGCCTTTTGTTGTGTGCGACGCTATCGAATTTGAACAGCTGGCGCGCCAGTTATTTCTTTAATAGTTCCTACACATTCTTCTCCGATTACAGCTTTCAACCACGGTCGTTGAAGCAACAGGTTTCATTCATTTTCTTTCTTTTCCATCTATTTCAAGTCAAGTTAACGGCACGTGGAGCAAGATGGCAAAATGGTTAAGACATGTATCTCCACTGACATACAGTGTCCGTGAGGGTCGGAGTTCGAATTCCGCTCTCTCTCTCTCTCTCTCTCTCCCCCCATCTTCCGTAACTTTGACTGTAAAATGAAACTGAGCGTCTCGCCATTCGGATGAGATGATAAACCGAGGTGCAGCACGTACTTGGTGCACTTAAAAAGAACCCATGGCAACAAACCTATTGTCCCCTGGGCAAAATTCTGTGAAAGAAATCCAGCTCTCACAGGGAAGCAAGTACGTGCATGCAGTCAAGGCCTGACTGAGTGCGTTGGGTAATGCTGCTGTCAGGCATCTGCCTACCAGATGTGATGTAGCGTATATGGATTTGTCCGAGCGCAGCGGCGCCTCCTCGAGAAACTGAAACTGAAACTGAAACTGCACGTGGTCATGATCTTCCGCAGTCAGTTCAGGTTTCAAGTAACCCCATATGCATACGCATACGCACACACACACGCGCGCGCGCGCATGCACACACACATACACACACAAACACACGCGCACACACACACACACACACACACACACACACACACACACACACACACTTGTTTCACACACACTTCACCCAATAAACACACTATCACACACACACACACACACACACACACACACACACACACACACACACACACACACACAGCATTTTACTGCGTATTAGCCGATTGATTTTGTGTAATGTCTGTGTCTGTGGGCGTCTTGCAAGAATGAATGCAGGTATGTCGATGTATTGGATACTATATGTGCCTACGTGTTCGCATTTCTGAGGGTGCAAGTGTGCATGTTTGTTACCTGCCTGCGTGCGTTCGAATGTATGCGCACGCACGCGTGTTGCTGTCCGTGAACGTGTATGTGTACGTACGCGCATATCAGTGAATGAATGCGCATGAGTTTCTGAACGTGGATGTGCTGACGTAATCATAAGCAAGTTCTTTTAGTCTGTGTGTGTGTGTGTGTGTGTGTGTGTGTGTGTGTGTGTGTGTGTGTGTGTCTGTCTGTCTGTGTCTGTGAGACAAAGACAGAGAGACAGTGTATGTGAGCGAGCGAGCGAGAAAAAGAGAGAGCATGTGAATGTGAATGTGAAAGTGAAAGTGAGTGTGTGTGTGTGCGTGTGTGCGTGTGTGTGTGTGTGTGTGTGTGTGTGTGTGTGTGCGCGCGCGTGCGCGCACGTGAATGACAGATAACGTATGATTATGTGTCTGGTAAAGACCAGAATCTGTATCATCAAAACCCGACGCACTAAGTGTAGAAATTTTTCTTTTATTATCACATCAATAAAAAGTATAAAGCAATAAGTATATTCAACATTTCTTAAGTAAAAATAAAACAACAACAAAAAACAAAGAAAGGTATCTAAGCTATTAGGCACTAAAGGAATTCTTCTGGCATTCATGATCTAGGTAAACAATGAAAGTTAGTTGGGGTTTTTTTTCTGGAGGTTACATACATCAAGGCAGCTTCCCTCCCCCCCTCCTTTTTTTTTTCACCGTACATCTTTACACGTAGGCAAAGCAGATAGGTACGCACGTACGTACTCCTCTCCCCCCCCCCCCCCCCCCCCCCCCACCAACCCCCTCCATGCCTCCCCTCCTCCCGCCCGCCCCAATCTTCCATTTTAAATACAAGTCAATCTTTTGCACTTTCCAAAACCAAAAGAGATACGTACGTACGCACGCACAGGCACAAACAGACAGACAGACGCACGCACATATACACTGTTACACACACTCAGTTTTCTGAGCTTTTATCCTACTGCTGCTACTTTAAGATAGATTTTTTTTTTTTTTTTTTGTTCAACGGAAGAAAAAAGGAAACGCCCATTAAGGCATCATGTCTCTCTCTCTCTCTCTCTCTCTCTGTGTGTGTGTGTGTGTGTGTGTGTGTGTGTGTGTGTGTGTGTGTGTGTTTGACGCGTGCATGTATGTTAGCATTCGCAATGCTAAAAGAAATTAAAAGAAGAAAAAAAAAATACTGAGCGAAAACTTTTACCCTGTCTCCACCCCTTTAAGCTCCTCCAGCTCCTAACTGCCCCACTCTCTCTCTCTCTCTCTCTCTCTCTCACACACACACACACACACACACACACACACACACACATGCACACACTTACACTTACATTGGTTTCTCTCCGCGTATTAACAGCCCAAAGAACGATGGTCATTAGGGAAGCGCTGCGCACTAACCCTATATACACCAATCACACTGACAACTAAATCCCTACTATCACTAGTCACCTACTTTTACACAGTGTGTAATGATATGATATGATATGATATGATATGAACGACACAGTCTTCCAAGCTGCGGGCGATAACAATGATTACGACGACAACGACATGAACTCTCCTTTTTTCTAGGCCTGCTGAAGAAGAAAAGGATGATCAACGTCGTCATGACAACGATGTGATCGACGACGATGATGAAGGTTTCGATGCTGAAGATGAAAGACCTTGGTTGGAAGCAAGGGGTCTCTAGATGCAGGAATGTCGCAGATCTATTCAAATTATGCTCTGATGTGATTTATGATGGTCTCCTCCTCCTCCTCCTCCTCCGCCTCCTCCTCTTCCTTCCAGTCGTCCAGATCACATGTGTGTCTGCAACAGAAATGGTCGGGTCAAGTTCATAAGTTGTCAACAGGAGTTAACTTGATTAATTAACTGCTGCTGTTCGTAGTTGTGGTGATGGTGACGTTGACAGCTTTCGTGCAATGATGATGAATGGTCATAGCAACAGCAGCAGCAGCAGTACTGGTGTTAGTTTGTACTGAGTAGTTGTAGTTGTAGTAGTAGCAGCAGCAGCTGTAGCAGTATTGGTGTTAGTTTGTACTGAGGAGTAGTTGTTGTTGTAGTAGCAGTAGCAGCAGCAGCAGCAGTAGCAGTATTGGTGTTAGTTTGTACTGAGTAGTAGTTGTAGTTATAGTAGTAGCAGCAACAGCAGTAGCAGTATTGGTGTTAGTTTGTACTGAGTAGTAGTAGTTGTTCTTGTAGTAGTAGCAGCAGCAGCAGTAGCAGTAGCAGTATTGGTGTTAGTTTGTACTGAGTAGTAGTTGTTGTAGTAGCAGTAGCAGCTGCAGCAGTAGCAGTATTGGTGTTAGTTTGTACTGAGTAGTAGTTGTAGTTATAGTTGTAGCAGCAACAGCAGCAGCAGTATTGGTGTTAGTTTGTACTGAGTAGTAGTTGTTGCTGTAGCAGCACTAGCTGCAGCAGTATTAGTGTTAGTTTGTACTGAGTAGAAGTTGTAGTTGTAGTAGTAGCAGCACTAGCTGTAGCAGTATTGGTGTTAGTTTGTACTGAGTAGTAGTTGTAGTAGTAGTAGTAGTAGCAGCAGCAGCAGCAGCAAAAGCAGTAGCAGTATTGGTGTTAGTTTGTACTGAGTAGTAGTTGTAGTAGTAGTAGTAGTAGCAGCAGCAGCAGCAGCAGCAGCAAAAGCAGTAGCAGTATTGGTGTTAGTTTGTACTGAGTAGTAGTTGTTGTAGTAGCAGTAGCAGCAACAGCAGTAGCAGTATTGGTGTTAGTTTGTACTGAGTAGTAGTTGTTGTAGTAGCAGTAGCAGCACTAGCTGTAGCAGTATTGGTGTTAGTTTGTACTGAGTAGTAGTTGTTGTAGTAGCAGTAGCAGCAACAGCAGTAGCAGTATTGGTGTTAGTTTGTACTGAGTAGTAGTAGTTGTTCTTGTAGTAGTAGCAGCAGCAGTAGCAGTAGCAGTATTGGTGTTAGTTTGTACTGAGTAGTAGTAGTTGTTCTTGTAGTAGTAGCAGTAGCAGCAGCAGCAGTAGCAGTATTGGTGTTAGTTTGTACTGAGTAGTAGTTGTAGTAGTAGCAGTAGCAGCAAAAGCAGTAGCAGTATTGGCGTTAGTTTGTACTGAGTAGTAGTTGTAGTAGTAGCAGTAGCAGCAGCAGCAGTAGCAGTATTGGTGTTAGTTTGTACTGAGTAGTAGTTGTTGTTGTAGTAGCAGTAGCAGCAAAAGCAGTAGCAGTATTGGCGTTAGTTTGTACTGAGTAGTAGTTGTAGTAGTAGTAGTAGTAGCAGCAGCAGCAGCAGCAGCAGCAAAAGCAGTAGCAGTATTGGCGTTAGTTTGTACTGAGTAGTAGTTGTAGTAGTAGTAGTAGTAGTAGCAGCAGCAGCAGCAAAAGCAGTAGCAGTATTGGTGTTAGTTTGTACTGAGTAGTAGTTGTAGTAGTAGCAGCACTAGCAGCAGCAGTAGCAGTATTGGTGTTAGTTGATGTACTGAGTAGTAGTTGTTGTTGTAGTAGTAGCAGTAGCAGTATTGGTGTTAGTTGATGTACTGAGTAGTAGTTGTTGTTGTAGTAGTAGCAGTAGCAGTATTGGTGTTAGTTCATGTACTGAGTAGTAGTTGTTGTTGTAGTAGCAGCAGCAGCAGCAAAAGCAGTAGCAGTATTGGTGTTAGTTCATGTACTGAGTAGTAGTTGTAGTAGTAGTAGTAGCAGCAGCAGCAGCAAAAGCAGTATTGGTGTTAGTTTGTACTGAGTAGTAGTTGTAGTAGTAGTAGTAGCAGCAGCAGCAGCAGTAGCAGTATTGGTGTTAGTTTGTACTGAGTAGTAGTTGTAGTAGTAGTAGTAGCAGCAGCAGCAGCAAAAGCAGTAGCAGCATTGGTGTTAGTTTGTACTGAGTAGTAGTTGTAGTAGTAGTAGTAGCAGCAGCAGCAGCAAAAGCAGTATTGGTGTTAGTTTGTACTGAGTAGTAGTTGTAGTAGTAGTAGTAGCAGCAGCAGCAGCAAAAGCAGTAGCAGCATTGGTGTTAGTTTGTACTGAGTAGTAGTGGTTGTTGTTTTGTTGCAGGTGGTGATCGTGGTAGTGGTGGTGGTAGTTTGTATTGAAAAGAAGGACTTGTATTTGGTCGTAGTGGTGGGCTTTTTCTTTTCTTTTTTTCTTTTTTTTAAATTTTTATAATAATAATCCGTGTGTGTAACTGCATGTGTGAGTTTGAAAGGGTATTACTTAACGTAACCAATCGATAGCTTTTTGTTGCATTTTTTTTTTATCGCTCTGCACGAAAATATTGCCAGTTGATTTAAAGATTATTTTATGTTCATTCGTATCTGTTGTCTCTCCATTTATCTGTATTCTTACTTTA
This sequence comes from Babylonia areolata, assembly GCF_041734735.1. Lineage (NCBI taxonomy): Eukaryota > Metazoa > Mollusca > Gastropoda > Neogastropoda > Buccinidae > Babylonia > Babylonia areolata. Next base: position 49,192,502 of record NC_134893.1, on the reverse strand, counting down.
TGAAAAAACAACAACAAAAAACTATGCCTTTAAAAAGAATCTAAGGAGATGAAAGAACAAGCATGAGCATTAGCAGCAGCAGTAGCAGTAGTAGTAGCAACTGTTGTAAATGTAACAAAGTTATTTTTGTTTCGCTAATGTGGAAGTTGTTGTCGTTGTCATTATGACTTGTTGTTATCACTTTCGACAGCTGAGCGCGTTTCTGCTGGGGTTGTTATTAATCCTTGTTAATGACGCTCTTTTGATTTGATTTGCTCCCCCCCCCCTCCCCCCCCAACCATACCCCCACCCCCGCCACTACTTCTTTACAGCAGCACCTACCACTTATCTGTTTATTTTTGTAAGAGTTTTACAACAGTCACAACTACGACTACTACTACTACTACTACTACTACTACTACTGCTGCTGCTGCTATTACTACTAGTACTACTAGTACTAGTACTAGTACTACTACTGCTGCTGCTGCTGCTACTACTACTATTACTGCTACTACTGTTGCTGCTACTGCTGCTGCTGCTGCTGCTACTGCTATTGCTGCTACTGCTACTACTACTACTATTACTACTACAACAAGTACTGTTGCTGCTGCTACTACTACTTGTCTACTACTATTACTACTGCTGCTGCTACTACTACTTGACTATTACTACTACTACTACTGGTGCGGATGCTGCTACCACCACCACCACTACTCTAGCAGTGCTTACAGCAACAACTATTACAACTAGCGACTGTTTTCCAATGCTGGTAATGAGAATTTTACAGCAGGTACTATAAACTACTGTCACCGCCGTTACAACCACAGCTAGACTGTTTTCCAACGTGGGTAGGAAAAGTGTTTTACCAAACAAGAGTTACTGCAACGACAACCACCACCATTATTCTAGCAGCGATTACAGCAACAATGATTACAATTAGACTGTTTTCCATCGCGGTCAGTGTTGTTTTACCAAACAAGAGTTACCGCTACTACAACCACCCTTTATATGATAGTCAGTCGTGTCCGACAATGACCATCAGAACAGCAGAGGAGGCAACTGCTGTTCCGACTATTTGGGCTAGAATTTGATTTTAGTGGAGAGTGTCTTGCCCAAGTTAACTCTCGGCCAAGAGGGTTTTAGGACAGTCGGCGTTGGGATGGTTCCCAAAGGCCAACCAGCCCACAAGGCTGCAGCACTAAGAGCCAGTGCAATTTTGCCTCCAAGTTTGAGAGTCATAGTCCTTCACAAAAAGACTAAGCTGTAAATGATTTCCCATTGACAGGAGAAACCATTGATAATACAACCACCCACCATTACTCTAACAACTCATGCAACAACCACAATAGTGGCCTAGAGGTAACGCGTCCGCCTAGGAAGCGAGAGAGAATCTGAGCGCGCTGGTTCGAATCACGGCTCAGCCGCCGATATTTTCTCCCCCTCCACTAGACCTTGAGTGGTGGTCTGGACGCTAGTCATTCGGATGAGACGATAAACCGAGGTCCCGTGTGCAGCATGCACTTAGCGCACGTAAAAGAACCCACGGCAACAAAAGGGTTGTTCCTGGCAAAATTCGGTAGAAAAATCCACTTCGATAGGAAAAACAAATAAAACTGCACGCAGGAAAAAATACAAAAAAAAATGGGTGGCGCTGTAGTGTAGCGACGCGCTCTCCTGGGGAGAGCAGCCCGAATTTCACACAGAGAAATCTGTTGTGATAAAAAGAAATACAAATTCAAATACAAATACTACAAAAAGACTGTTTTCCGACGCTGCTTCCCTACCGTTACAATGAAGGGTGTGGGTGGAAGGTACAGGTAGGCCCGGGTGATGGTGAGTGCTTAGAGGGCAGCGTTCCCGTTTCTGCCTGAAGCACTCTGTGAGAGACAGACAGGCAGACAGACAGTGAGACAGACAGACAGACAGACAGGGTCACATTCAGAAACGAAAGGGTCTGTCTTCGTTTTGTTTCTTCTTGTTGTGTTGTTGTTTTTAACAGTTTTCATCTGGCTTGATCACGTTATCATATGGGATTTTGTGTGTGTGTGTGTGTGTGTGTGTGTGTGTGTGTGTGTGTGTGTGTGTGTGTGTGTGTGTGTGTGTGTGTGTGTGTGTGTGTGTGTGTGTGTGTACATACATGTTCAAATAGTTTAAATAAACAAAGTGGTGGTAAACAGAATTTTACCAACACACACACACACACACACACACACACACACACACACACACACACACACACACACACAGTGATGTGCTCATTTTAAAATAACATACCCTATTGTAATGTGCTTTGAGCCTTTGGGAAAAGCGCAATATGAACATATCTTCTGTTTTTTTTTTTTTTTTTTTTTTTTTTTTTTTTTTTTTTTTAGTGCACTTCTGTATTTATGCATCTGTAGGAAACACAAGAGAGGGGTGTCTGTCTGTCTGTCTGTCCACTGTCATCTCTAAATTAAAACACTGGTCCTTTCTTTCATTTAAAAGAGAGAGAGAGGGGGGGCAGGGGCGGGGGGTGGGGGGGAACGAATGAAGGGAAACGTAAAGCTTCACTGTGGATCGTAAAGTGTTCGCGTTTGTGTGGCAGTGTAAGTTCTGCTCGAGTGTGTGTGGTTCCGTCGGGCTTTCGTGCCGCGTGATAGATTCGCGAAAGTGAAGGAAACCTTTAAATGAAACAATCTGTTGTCGAAGTTGTTGTCGTTGTTGTTGTTGATATTCTTCATCATCATCATCATCATCATCACCTTCTTCTTCTTCTTGTCCTCCTCCTCCTCTTCATCATCATCATCATCATCTTCTTCTTCTTCTCATCATCATCATCATCATTATTATTATTATTATTATTATCATTATAATTATTATTATCATTTACTTGTTTTTCTTTTCTTCTTTTTCTTTTCTATTATAGTTTTCACTGTCTGATGTCGTTTATCTTATGATTAATAATACAAACACACGTGTGTGTGTGTGTGTGTGTGTGTGTGTGTGTGTGTGTGTGTGTGTGTGTGTGTGTGTGTGTGTGTGTCTGTGTCTGTCTGTCTGTCTGTCTGTCTCTTTTTCTGTCAATCTGTCTGTCTGTGTTAGTAGATTTCGTTGTTTGTTTAACAAGGGACTTAAAGCGTACTGTTTTTAAAACAAGGTATTAGACCTGATTATTTCCCTGTACTCGCCAGCTGCATGTTGACTATCTTACGCTCGTATTAAAGCAGATATTCACGTCTTTAAGTAATTTCCTGTAACTGTATTTAGAGGGTTGTTTTTTTGTTGTTTTTTTTGTTTTTGTTTGTTTGTTTTGTTTTTCTTCCAAATTTCACCTACATTTTTTACCCTCATTTGCCCAGTTTCCCCCAACCCTCCATTCACCCACATCTCCCACGCCTTCTCACCGATAATACTCAGATGTATTCATAAATACTTTCACAAAATGTCTTCAATCACCGATATGTGTGACGGGACATTAAACAAGAAATTCCTCCATATTCACGTCTCTATGTTTATATAAGAAAGTAAGCTTCTGTAATTGTTTTGTTATTTGTATTCCGATTCGATACTGATCCGGGTGCCGCAATATTGTGACCAACCAACAAACAAACGTTTGTAATTCGGATAGTGATTTAATGTCGAGTAATCATTCACTTGTTAAAACTCGCGCAAAACTACTACTACTACTATTCGTTACTACTGCTGCTGCTGCTGCTGCTGCTACTACTACTACTGCTACACACACACACACACACTACTACTACTACTACTACTACTACACACACACACACACACACACACTGACTTCTTTGTGTGTGTGTGTGTGTGTGTGAGACAGAGGTTGTGTGTGTTTGTTGTTGTTGTTGTTGTTGTTGTGTGTGTGTGTGTGTGTGTGTGTGTGTGTGTTCTCGCTCTCAGAGATGCACTGACGGAGAAATAGACAAGAGAGTGAGTGAGAGAGAGAGAGAGAGAGAGAGAAGTTTTGACATTTCATTGTCATTACTACCTGCTGGGGTTTATATTGACAAGGGGGTGATGAGGGTTAATCCTTATATCCCCTTAAGTGCAAAACGAACATTCTGTTATTTAGCGTTTCATTAACAAACAAACGAACCAAAAATTTCAAAATACCTGGAAATACATTAAAGAAGCCGAAGAAAAATAATAGAATCTAAATGATATAATCAAGCTCGACCATCCATTCTGACAGTGATTTTTTTTTTTTTTTTTTTTTTTCAAAATTAGACCGAGAGACAGACAGAGAGAGAGACAGAGACAGAAAGAGAGAAGGGGTCAGGGAGGAGGGAGGGAAGGAAGGGGGACTGAAAAGGGGGACCACTGACCAGGGTGACGTCATTGCTCCGTGACGTGGCCGGCCGGGAGCGACGCAGGAAGCAGAAGAAGGTCAAGGCCAGACAGAGCACGAAGGCGGCCAGTATGGCCACCACCACGATCAGGGCCATCACCGGCTCGCTGTACTTGTCCTCGCTGTTGCCGCTGTCCGCTTTGCTGTCTGCTGTTAGGAGCAACATTAGCATCATCATCATCATCATCAATAATAATAACAATAAGAAATGTTAATGATAATAGTGATGGTAATGATAATAATAATAATAACAGTAAATGAGAAGAAGAAGAATGATACTACTGATAATGATAATGATGATGATGATGACGATGATGATGATGATGATATTATAATAATAATAACAATAATAATGATATAATAACAACAGCAACAACAACAATCATCATCATCATCATCACCACCACCACCACCACCTGCTGCTGCTGCTGTTGCTGTTCGACTTGGTGTCTGCTGTTAAGAACAACATCATCATCAACAACAACAACAACAACAATAATACTAATCATCTTCTTCAACATCATCATCATCATCATTATCTGCTGCTGCTGCTGCTGCTGCTGCCGCCATTATTCATCATCATCATCATCATCATCGTCACTATCATCATGTTGATTTCTTTGTGCTTAAGAAGGGACCTAAATCATACTCTTTAGGTAACAAGCTTGGTTGTTTCCCTTTACCCGTCGACTGCACGTTGACGATCTTTTCGAACAAGATCTATCCGAGAAGAAATTCACGTCGCTATGTGTTATGTCAGTAACTCAAAAAGCTAAATAGTATCCATTACGCACGTTACCTTCTTTTAACAAAGGGTACAAAGGGATCAAAGGCTTGCATTAGTGATCTTCAGTAGCAGCGCTAACTGAAGTTTGGTTCGCGTTGAAGATTGTCCCAAGTTTGCGTGGGACATTTCTGAACGCCAAGACAACTATAAGGCACTGCATGCTACGATCGCTCATACAACCCGGCTCAGAGCGCTAGGAATTAAGACCAATGAGGGGGTCTGGGTGTGTGTGTGGGTGGGGGGGGGGAGGGGGGGGTTACAAAAAAGTAACAAGACATGGCACTATAATCAAATATATACTAATCAAATAATTTTTCTTAATTCTTTCTGTTTTTACATTAAGAATACCAGTTATTACCTGCAGTGTGTGGATGTATGTATGAAACGGTGTATGTGATATTTTTTTTACATTTGTGTCTTCGTAATATTCGTCAGTAAAAGCTGTTGTTGACTTTTACAGTTATGGTCCCCATGTTGTTTACTTGTCTATGTTGTGATAATGCACCTGACCAAATTTCTCCAGTTGAAGATAATAAAGTTATTCTTATTCTTATTCTTATTAAGACTGACAAAACAGAACGGGCTCTCACTCACGCAAAGCACATGACAAAGAGAGTCAGAGACACAAGAGGTGGGAGACGAGAACACCACGGGACCGCCGGAGACAAAGTCGTGGGAAAAACACTGAGATCGAGATACGCCGAAAAGAAAGGAAGGAAGAAAGAAAGAAAGACTGAGAGAGAGAGAGAGAGAGAGAGAGAGAGAGAGAGAGAGAGAGAGAGACAGCCACACACCGAGTTGCGGGAACACTGAGGGAAGAGTGGAAAAGGAGAGGGATACAAAGACAGAGACGGAGACAGACACAGAGAAACAGTGAGAGACCTAGACAGACAGACAGACAGACAGACAGAGAGTGAGTGAGAGAGAGAGAGAGAGAGAGAGAGAGAGAGAGAGAGAGAGAGAGAGAGAGAGAGAGAGAGAGAAGAGACCAAGATACGAAGAAACAGGCAGGGGGAGAAACTCACTCTGTCCTTGTGCAGACGAGGTTCCGGACGCACACGCATCATTAGGATCCTGTGTGAGAAAAACAACAACGCAGCAATGTGGGTTGTTTTTTTTTTTTTTTTTTTTAAGAACACACACACACACACACACACACACACACACACACACACACACACACACACACACAGGTATAAAAGCATAGTGTATAATTATGCACCTCCCTTTACAGACAGATACAGACAGAGAGAGAGAGAGAATGAGGGGGTGGGGGGCAGAAAGAGAGAGAGAGAGAGAGAGAGAGAGAGAGAGAGAGACGCATATACTCACGTTCAAACACAAAGGCAAGTACAAACTCAAGCGCGCACTCTCGCATGCAAAGCACAAATGCAAAGACATACAGAGAAAGCGATTTTTGGTGTGATTGGGTGTGTGTGTTGTGGAGGGAGGGGGCGGAGGGGAGGGAGGGGGGCAAGGGGGAGGAGGGTAGGGGAGGGACCTTGGATCCATTTCAGATACAGACGGCAGAACGGGCAATACTCACCTCGAAGAAAATCATGGCGACCTCAAATCGTTTCTGTGCTGACTGCTCCTCTGCCTGAAAAAAATAAAATAAAATAAAATAATTAAAATAAAAAAATAAATAAATTCTTAAATTTTACAAAAATGTTACTTTTTCCATCGTTTTCTTTCTCGTCATGGGATATATATATATATATATATATATATATATATATATATATATATATATATACATACGAGTCGGTTCTTTTTGTAAACTCCGTTATTCTCGGGGCTAAAACATCCAAGAACAATTGTACTCATATATCATGATATAAACAGTATGATCATTGTCCGTAATTGTACTCATATATCATGATATAAATAGTATGATCCGTTTGAGATACAAGCGTTCCGCCTTGCATTTTTGCAAACCAGCTCATTACACATACAATGGTAATATTACTGTTATTTCCTCAAAGACGAATACCGACAGATGGCAACCACTACCGTTGTTTCTTCGGCACCACTACTGTACTGCTGCTGCTGCTGCTACTACTATTATTGCTACTGCTACTACTACCTCTGTTAGTAATATTGCTACCATTGGCTTGAGTGAAGCCTGTCTACCTGGAGGAAGATCTCGAAGCCATGGCTGACGGTGGTGGTGGTGGTGGGAGTGATGACGGCAGCGTACTCTTCTCCCTTGCCTGTAGCGGAAGTGGTGACAGTGAACATGCTCTCCAGACCCGGTGGGATCGCTGAAAACAATCCGTCAGGGTATCGGTCAGTCAGGGATACTCCCAAACCCGTCCATCCACCCAGCCACCCATCTGTTGTCCATCTGTCTATCATTCTGTCCGTTCCAGCAACAATCACTTGTTGGAAAATCACACCCAGAATGATGACTCAGCAGCAGTGCAGGGTCCACTCTGGTGAAGCCTCAGGGCGGCTTGCTTTGTGGACTGCTGGCACTAGGACTTTGGCGTACTAGCCGGGGGTATGGCTGCGTGCATTGGGTTCCCGATGAGTGGCAAGGAAGCGAGAGCGGAGGGGAGGGGGGGGGGGGTTGTATTTGTATTTGTATTTCTTTTTATCACAACAGATTTCTCTGTGTGAAATTCGGGCTGCTCTCCCCAGGAAGAGCGCGTCGCTATAATACAGCGCCACCCTTTTTTTTTCTTTTTTCTTTTTTTTTTCCTGCGTGCAGTTTTATTTGTTTTTCCTATCGAAGTGGATTTTTCTAGAGAATTTTGCCAGGAGCAACCCTTTTGTTCCCGTGGGGTTTTTTACGTGCGCTAAGTGCATACTGCACACGGGACCTCGGTTTATCGTCTCATCCGAATGACTAGCGCCCTGACCACCACTCAAGGTCTAGTGGAGGGGGAGAAAATATCGGCGGCTGAACCGTGATTCGAACCAGCGCGCTCAGATTCTCTCGCTTCCTATGCGGACGCGTTACCTCTAGGCCATCACTCCACAGGTGGTGATGTCGCTGAGAAAGCAACAAATCCCCATCCTCCCATCTATCCATCCATCCATATACGGTTCTCCCGGCTCTGTGTTTAAACTGCTGTGTCCGTTGTCTCTGTGACAGATTCGTCCGTGTATCGTTCACTTGTCTGACTATCAGTGGAACGAGCGACGAACCAAATATTCATCCAACCAACCAACCAGCCTTGAAATCAATCGAGTCCATTGACCAGCCACGCTGGTGAACATGCAGTCAGGCAGGCTAGCTGGCTGTGTGAGTCAATATTAGATAGTCAGCATGTTATAATAAGCACAATAATTATAATCAAACAACATAATGAAGCACGTGTGCGTACTAGAAGTCTCCCCCATCTCCTCCTCCTCCTACACACACACACACACACACGCACGCACGCACAATCTAATATCACTACTTCTGTTATTGTAATTGTATTATTGTATGATATTGTATGATCACTTAGAGTGGAAAGACACAAAACTGAATACTACTACTACTACTACTACTACAACTACTACTGTACACATCTGATATCACATAGAATGGAAAGATGTAAACTTGAAGACTGCTGCTGCTGCTTCTACTACCACTACTGTTGCGACGATTACTGCTACCACTACCATACACATCTAATATCACTTGCTGCTGCTGCTGCTGATCATGATGATGATGATTAAGATGCTGCTGCTGCTGCTGCTGCTATTACTACTACACATCTAATATCACTTGGAATGAAAAGACGTAGAACTGAAGACTATTGCTGCTGCTGCTGCTGCTGCTGCTGCTACTACTACTACATCTCCGTCTCTCTCTCTCTCTCTCTCTCTCACACACACACACACACACACACACACACACACACACACA
>NC_134893.1:49171029-49173529 GCF_041734735.1 Babylonia areolata | reverse complement strand
ATCCATCCATCCATCCACCAATCTATCCATCCACCAATCCATCCACCCATCCATCCACCACTCACATCCCGGTCCAGGGGGCGGTACATCTGCATGTAGTTGAGGCCGCCCATGGACACGAAGCTGAACGAGTCCTCTGGGTTCATGAAGCTGTAGTCCGGCATGACCTCCAGCACGATGCCCTCCGACCCCTGACCTCCGACCTCCCCGTGCAGCCTCACCTCCGCGCGGTACTGCTCTGGAGACGCGGCCAGCTCTGGAACCAGGAGGATGGTTGATTGGTTAATTAATCACCGAGATCAGGTCAGTGAACCTAGACTTTGGCTTGGAACTAAAGACCTGTACAGACGGCGACCGCAACAGGGCGAAAACACGTCATGTGATAAAAAGCTTTAGTACCAGAGGATTTATGAAATTCAAAAACCACACGCCTGAAATAAATCACATGATGATACACATTAGTACTGCAGCATACACACACACGCACGCACGCACGCACACATGCGCGCGCACACACACACACACACACACACACACACACGCACGCACACACACACACACACACACACACACACACACACACACAATACAGACAGTCTCTTACCTTGTGCCGTGGCTTCCTGCACTTGCAAGGTAAGTGTGGGTGGTGTGGCCAGGTAGGGGCCTGGGTCCTTTGGGGAACAGGCTGCACACACACACACACACACACACACACACACACACACACACACACACACACACACACACACACTAACTTTAACTGAAATTAGAAAAAAAAAAGAAAAAAAAGACAAACAGGATGATTTTTTTCTGTGGTCTATCGAAAATCGAAACGGATTCACAATATCTTGAACTAAATTGTTTCTAAGCAGGATGAGCAATTTCGTACTTGTGTGACCTATCGAATTTTGACACGGATTCATAGCTTCATGACTTGATAAGAAATAACACCTTTACTTCTTTTTTTCTTCTTCTTTTTTTTCCATGATGTTTTCGCAGTTCAAAGATTTTGTGTGTACGCGCGCGCGTGCGCCCGTGCCTGTGTGTGTGTGTGTGTGTGTGTGTGTGTGTGTGTGTGTGTACAAATCGCAGTCCCCATTCCTACTGTGAAGAGACGGTACTCTTAAAAACACAATGCCTGGAAGCAGGCGATTTTCCCCTGAACAGCGTGCGTCAACGTAGTCACAATGGAGTTATGCATTAAATATTTGTGCTATAGCCATTGAAAATATTGACTGTCCCAAACATGGGACGGTGGGCATGAATGGGTTAAGCTTAAGCGTTTTCATCTTCCACGTGTGTGTACCCAAGAAGGGGGTTTCGAGGCTTTATAATATATATGAATATGGCGTATTTGAAATATGGATCCTCTAAAATCTCTACCTTTAAACCTCTACCCTTCACCCATCAGCCGTGTGCAGGGATTCAGACTCTGGAATACACTTCCCACGGAGCTGTTGACGATGCTCCGATCATTACGCCAGCTGCATCGCCAGCGGAACTCACACTATCATGACGGAACATAACATGGTTCTTTCAGTCTGATTTCATGCCTTCAGTTGTTGTTTTTTTTTACTGTGTCCGGAGAAATCCATAATTACATATGCTACACCACATCTGTAAGGCAGATGCCTGATCAGCAGCATAACCCACAGCGCTTGGTCAGCCCTTGAGTTCATGCATATAACATCTGTGTACATATCAGAGTTCAGGCCTAACACTCGGCTTATATCACAGATTGACATAAGTTTACATTTGGGCCAACAGCAAAGTGAGAGCTGTATTATCAATGGTTTCTCCAGTCAATGGGAAACCATTTACAGCTTAAGCTTTTGTGAAGAACTATGACTCTCAAACTAGGAGGCAAAATTGCACTGGCTCTTAGTGCTGCAGCCTTGAGGGCTAGTTGGCCTTTGGGAACCATCCCAACGCCGACTGTCCTAAAACCCTCTTGGCCGAGAGAGTGGGGATGTACTTGGGCAAGACACTCTCCACTATAATCAAATCCTAGCCCAAAATGGTCGGAACAGCAGTTGCCTCCTCTGCTGTTCTGATGGTCATAGTCGGACACGTGTGGTTCGTCCGTCGGGATCGACGAGGACCATCTAGTCATCCTGGGGGTGGGTGGGTTGGGCTCTGTGGGTGCGCAGATGACTGGTCAGGCCAATCCGCGCCCAGAAGGTTCTGACGCAGTGTGGACAGGGGTTGGTGGCGGCTGTCGGGGACTTGCTGGCACTGCTTTTCCTGGCCTGTCTGCGTTGCTCTGCTGCAGCGATTCTGTTGGCCTCGCAGGGACACGACTGACTATCATATATATATATATATATATATATATATATATATATATATATATATATATATATATATATATATATATCATATCAGAGTGGATTTATTCTACAGATATTCTGCCATGGGACTATGCAACGGTTAGGTTACCATGGGATCTTTTTCAATACGCTAAACATACGTGCTGCACATGGACCTTGGTTTATTGTCT
>NC_134893.1:49153529-49163529 GCF_041734735.1 Babylonia areolata | reverse complement strand
GATGCCCTTCCTTTTGTCGTTACGAAAATCAATACATAAAGAACCCAGAACGAAAGAGACTGCACTAAACGAATGCCGAAGAGTATGATCGATATTTCCTTGATGTCAGCCCATTCCGATTTACACTGAATTATTCCAACAATGCCCCGCACATACCTTGAAATGTTTATTATCCCAACAGTAGTTCAGCGCAGCGCAAACACAAACGACGTTTTACTGAAACCGGACCAAACGAGGTAACTATCTGCACTCGAAGCCAGCTCCCTTTTTTAATACAGTAGACGGGGGCCTCACAGAGATCCGTTTCTGAATTTCTCAACAGTTGTTCTCTCCTTAAAAACGGCGGTTAGCTCACCAGTCCTTTCTCGAAAACGGATTCAACCCTGTCCCTGGCCAATAGGATGTAGATCACATGATATACACACTCTTATTTATCCACACGGCCTCTTTACAAAACAGCATCGAGGAGTTTAGCCGGAATGCATCCTGTTGCTACTACACCCCACCCCCACATCCCCCACCCCCCGAACTCTTCCCCCCAGGTCCAATCAGGTCAGGTCATTCGTGGTTTACTTTGTTTGACAGTTATTGTCAGAGTACGATACCCGGACTTTCTGTCTCTTCTTACCTTTTCTTCTTTTCCCAGCCCTACTGCACTGAGGTTTTAGTTCAGTTACATGAAAGCCTATATCACAGACTGACGTCAGTTTACAGTTGGACCAACAGCAAAGTGAGAGCTGTGTCATCAATGGTTTCTCCATTGCAATAGGAAATCATTCACAAAAGACTAAGCTGTAAATGATTTCCTTCTTCAATTTGACGTCTATCACTTAAAGTGGAAGACGTTAAACTGAAGAAGGAAATCATTTACAGTTTAGTCTTTTGTGAAGGACTATAACTCTTCTCAAAGTAGTAGGCAAGATTGCATTGGCTCTAAGTGCTGTAGCTTAGTTGGCCTTTGGGGACCATCCCAACGCCGACCGTCCTAAAACCCTCTTGTGTAAAAGCCCACTCGTGTACATACGAGTGAACGTGGGAGTTGCAACCCACGAACGAAGAAGAAGAAGAAGCCCTCTTGGCCGAGAGTGGGGGTGTAACTTTGGCGAAACACTCTCCGCTATAATCAAATTCTAGCCCACATAGTCGAGACAGCAGTTGCCTCCTCTGCTGTTCCGATGGTCATAGTCGGACACGACTGACTATCATGTATCATGAAAGCCGGACAATCCGCAGATAAGAAAAAGATTGGTTTGTTCAACATCAAGCACATCCAATGTACTCACTCTGATACACAGGGTACCGGTTATTTATTTATTTTTTTTTATAATTAAGGGTAGAAGAATATACCTCGTAAAATGCAAAACATAAAATCTAGACATGGAAGATAATTCATTTCTTTATTCAAACAATCTTACAGGATGGATATAGATAGAGGTTATAGTTTTAGGCAAGTGGAAAAGTCAAAGGTAGACAAGACAGCTCTGACTCTGTGTGTGTGTGTGTGTGTGTGTGTGTGTGTGCGCGCGCGCGCGCGTGTGCGTGTCCGTGTGTGTGTGTGTGTGTGTGTTATGACACAAAACGAACAAGGCATCGTGCCCTAGCAATGGAAGTTTCCTGAGTGGTGGCCAACAAGAATCAGGTTTTATCGACACGGATCTGACACCACCTCAAACCGCTACATCATTGTACAGTCGTTCGCCATCCACCCAAACCAATCCTGCTCCCACCACCACTTACGGGTGACGTGAGCATCCATGTCATACCCGAACGTAGGCCTACTGACCACCACATCCGGCTGTTCAGCATAGTACGTCCCTGGCTTTAAGGATGTTTGATGACTACAGTATAAAGCGTCTGGCTAATTCTGGAGCACTGCTGATTTGCTCTTAATGTAACGGTGTTTATTTATATTTGTATATTTGTATTTGTATTTTCATTTGTATTTCTTTTTATCACAACAGATTTCTCTGTGTGAAATTCGGGCTGCTCTCCCCAGGGAGAGCGCGTCGCTACACTACAGCGCCACCCATTTTTTTTTAGAACTGTGAAGTACTTTACAACATTGTTCACATTGTTCGCCAGTTCTTGTTGTTGATTTGTATGAAGTAAAATTCATATGTTAGTGAATTATATGGATAATCAATCAGTTTATCTACTTTGTTTAATGATCAACCTAGTTGTTAATTTTCATGTTTGTGTTTCATTTCTTTCGTCGTTTATTCATTTTAGGACGTTTAAAACAAAAGATATGACTAAATAAAAATTAAACGATTCATTAATGGAACACACACACACACACACACACACACACACACACACACACACACACACACACACAGAGAGAGAGAGAGAGAGAGAGAGAGAGAGAGAGAGAGAGAGATGGTCAACATAACCATTGCTCTCAAATAGCGGGGGCCATATACGAAGTATTATTCACTGGTTTCTAAATGCTTTTGTGTGTGTGTGTGTGTGTGTGTGTGTGTGTGTGTGTGTGTGTGTGTGTGTGTGTGTGTGTGTGTGTGTGTGTGTGTGTGTGTGTTGTCGCATGGTTCGGTGTTATGGGGAAAACAAGTTTGAAAAACAAATACTATCTTATTTACACTGACAGAGTGCTAATTACCTTGCAACCAATAAAGATAACAGAACACTGATGAAAACAAACTACAAAACAAACACAGATACAGACTGTGTGTTCCCGAAAGTCATATTGTTGTCCACAACACAACGGTCATAAAATAAAACCAAATTTAAAAAAAAAAGTGTATGAATGAATGAAGAAATTGATAAAGAAATAAACGAACAAAACATTTAATGATCAATGCTACGTAGCCCAGCGCGCACACTGGAAGAATCTTGGTGTTCGGTATCTATTAAAAAAAAAAATAATAATAATAATAATGATAATAAAAATCGTTGTAATTCATTTTGGGAAGGCGGCCCTGAGAAGAGTCTGAATGGAATGTGTGTGGTTGTGTGGGTACGTGGAGTGATGGCCCAGAGGTAACACGTCCGCCTAGGAAGCGAGAGAATTTGAGCGCGCTGGTTCGAATCACGGCTCAGCCGCCGATGTTTTCTCCCTCTCCACTAGACCTTGAGTGGTGGTCTGGACGCTAGTCATTCGGATGAGACGATAAACCGAGGTCCAGTGTGCAGCACGCACTTAGCGCACGTAAAAGAACCCACGGCAACAAAAGGGTTGTTCCTGGCAAAATTCTGTAGAAAAATCCACGTCAATAGGAAAAACAAATAAAACTGCACGCAGAAAAAAATACAACAACAACAAAAAATGGGTGGCGCTGTAGTATAGCGACGCGCTTTTCCTGGGGAGAGCAACCCGAATTTCACATAGAGAAATCTGTTGTGATAAAAAGAAATACAAATACAAAAAAATGAAGGAGGGAAGGAGTGGTGACAGTCCTTTTCCTGTCTTTCCATTCAAAAGAACTTCTCTTCTTCAGCGAACCTCTGCTACCCTAACCCCCCTCCCTTACCCGTACTCCACGCACGTATAGCCTACTTCTACTCTTTTTAACTCACTCAGTACGGCCAGTCCTCTCTTCTCCTCTACACAGACCCCTCGGATGTTCAGTGGGTGTCTGAATGAATGACCCAACCTTTAGCTTCCGTCGTCAGAATTGTGGTATTCTTTGTCAACATTCACCTCTTCAGTATAAGAGCCTTCCGCTTGCAATATTTTGATGGTAATTGGGGTGAAGCGCTGTTAACGTCGTCTCTTTCGCCGTTCGTATGGAGAGAGTTAATCCATTTCGTTATGACCAGAAGCCACAGAAGCCGCTAGTGCCTGAACCCCCTTCGTGTGCATATGCAAGAGAAGATCAAATACGCACGTTAAAGATCCTGAAATCCATGTCGGCGATCGGTGAGTTATGGAAACAAGAACACTATCCAGCATGCACATCCCCGAAAACGGAGTATGACTGCCTACATGGCGGGGTAAAAACGGTCATACACGTAAAAACCCACTCGTGTGCATACGAGTGAACGTTGGAGTTGCAGCCCACAAACGATGAAGAAGAAGAAGAAGAAAAAGCAGAAGAACAATTCCGACATATTCTCGTTTTCTGCTTCTTTTATTTTTTGATGGAATTGTGGTGTCTATCACGGACAGACAGACAGACGAACAGACAGACAGACAGACAGACAGGCAGACACAGACAGTGATAGAGAGAGGATCTCCAGCTGTTTTCTATCTGGTTTTATTGCAAAGTATGTATTTTTCTTTATTTTTGTTTAATTTTTCTTTTCTCCAGTAGTACATGCATCAAAACATTCAGAATAGAAAATCACCACCAGTTGTTTTTTTGTTTGTTTGTTTTTTGGTTTGTTTTTTTGTTGTTGTTGTTGTTTTTGTTGTTGTTTTTTTCTTTGTTTTTTTGTTGTTGCTGTTTTGTTTTTTGTTTGTTTGTGTTTGTGTGTGTGTGTGTGTGTGTGTGTGTGTGTGTGTGTGTGTGTGTGTGTGTGTCTGTGCTGTGTGTGTGCGTGTGTGTCTGTGCCGTGTGTGTGTGTGTGTGTGTGTTTTCGGATGGTGGACATCGCTGAACAGCAGAGACCCGGATGTGGCAGTACACAACATCCGGCAGGATGTCCACTCATGACTTTTTACATTAATTTCACACTGTGCCCTACCCCTCGTTTTCGGAAACCGGATCTGCGCGCGCGCGCGCATGTGTGTGTGAGTTTATGTGTGTGTTTGTGTGCGTGCGTGCGCGCGCGCGCGTTATAAAACTGAAGAGACCCTTTTAAACTGAAAAAAAGTGTTGAGTGTATTCTGGGGCCGTGTAAAAGGGGAAAAGGATACATGAGCTCTGTGGGATGAAATTAAAACAAATCACCACCACTACCACAGGGGACGCACACACACACACACACACACAAACCGTCGCGCGCGCACACACACACACACACACCGTCGCACACACACCGTGGCGCCCACACATACACATACCGTGGCGGGTGCGCGCGCGCACACACACACACACACACACATTGACTCAAGCAACCGCAGACATTGGCGAACGCGCGCGCACACACACACACACACACACACACACCCCTCTCTCTCTCTCTCTGACTTCATCCAGGCCACGCCAGTGTTCCTTGTCCGCCGCCTTCCTCCTCCAGCTCCCCGCCTGGCCCGACGGGCATGATGCAGGGTGTGCCTTCTGCTGGTTAACTCCACCCCCGGGCTGTGCACTACCTCAACATGGCGGCCCAGCTGTGTGCACAGCAAACCGCAGTGTATTAGGTGGATGAGAAATCAAGGTTGTATTAGTATGCGTGTGTGTGTGCGCAGGTGAATAAAAAAATAATAATAAAATCATGTGTGCGACGACGAGTGCGAATATGACCGCGCTTGATCGCGTGTAAGCGGGTGTGAATATTGCGCGAATTTGTGTGTATGACCCTTGTCGCTGAACTCTGCCTCCTTTTTGGTGCATACCTTATCTTGACTGTCTGAAATCGGACTTTTTTTTCTTCTTTTTCTCAACAAAGTGGTGCGACCGTATGGGATGCGGAGTGTTTTGATTCCTTATACTCCTTTTTCTCTTGTCTCTCTTCTTTAACATCTCCCTCTCTCTAATCTATGCTCCGATTGCAAGTGGCGCTGGACCTGTGCCGGACACTATCAACTAATTTCAGTCAGTTGTGAACGCGTGTGGAGAAACACGACGGAACACTACCAACACCAGTCAAGCTTGGCGCTGTGAGACAACTGATGTGAAATTGTGTTGAATAATGGAAAATAACAATTAATGAGGCCAGGAGATGAAATGATCAATAAATAGTAAAGAGTAGTAACTCTCTCCCTTCGCAAGGTACACAATTTAGTCAGTGCTATTTACACTACCGATTCAGCAAACACACAGGTAAATAAATGGTTCACTGGAACAAACCCAGACACTTCCTTAAAAAGAAAGCGTTGGGCCTGTCCTTCTACCGAACATTTGACATGTGCACACAGCAGCAAAGACAGAAGAAATGTGCAAACACAAATTAGCTTTTATTCCAGACTGGCATAGCCTCTTTAATCCTGAACAAGCCACACAGAACACATGGACAATACAGAACAAAGACATGGTTGCCTCGGTGGTTTTTCAACTGGAAATTAACAAATAATGAGGCCAGGAGATCAATGATTAACAAATAGTAAAGAGTGGTGAACTCACTCCATTCACAAGGTACACAACTTCAAGTCAGTGCTGCTTAAATAAAAGGTGTGTGTGTGTGTGTGTGTGTGTGTGTGTGTTCTTTGTTTAATCTTTTTTTCAATTGTTTATTTTTTTCTCCTCTGTTATGTATTTATTTTCAATTAGCACCGTCTAGTGTAGACCCTGTTCAGGGCGGGGACTGGATGTAAAAAAAAAAAAAAAAAAAAAAAAGCACAGCAGTGCTTATCTATTATCCTCGAAATAAAGAATTTTGTCTTGCCTTGTCTCTCTCTGAACATCACTGTAGACTGGCGGCATGCACATAGATAATATAATCATGAATGAATACGTCAGGACACTGCTGATGAGTAATTTCATGGTCATTATATGACCACATGTCCGGATCTGTAACTCTGACGTACAAGCCTTTTCAGTTTTTCGGAAAATGGCCCCGATGTCAGTTTGGAAAAGGGGAGTTGCTGAGGCAGTGCGTGAATGCACGCACGAATATCAGGAATCGATAAGGAAGGAAACTGGTTCTCTGTGTGCTGTTGTCCATCGACCTGGTCGGACCTCTGTCTCTTGTTTTCTCTCTTCATTCTGTCGTGGGGAAATAGGAAAAGGATCAAGGGGTTTGTCTGCCTGCTGACTGTGTACAATACAGAATATAGAATACTTTGATTATCTCAATAAGAGAAATTCATAAGTGGTGTAAAATAGAAGAAAAAAGCAATACTCGTATATATATATATATATATATATATATCAATAGTGGCTCCGTAAAGACCCTTTTCCGGGTGTTCCACCCGAGACAAATTTCTAGTTCCCGAAGGAAGTGTTGTTGTTGAATTTTGTTGTTGTTGGTTTTTGTTGTTGATGTTGTTTCTTTGTGTGTGTGTGTGTGGGGGGGGGGGTTGTTTTGTTTTGTTTTGTTTGTTTGTTTTTGTTTTTGTTTTTTGTTTTTGTTTTGTTTCATTTTTGTTTGTTTGTTGTTGGAGGTGTTGGATTTTTTTGGGGGGAGGTGAGGATGGTGGAAGGTAGTTCATGTCCGTTGACTAAGAGATGCCCAGTTTTGAATTGGTTATTTCACTTATGTCATTTTAACTTTGTTTTTCACTGACGTTCGCCTGAGATTGACTTTCGCCGCCGGCCGCGGCGGTAAGCTGAGCTATAGATATGATTTGGACTCTTTCATTCGGATGAGACGATAAATCGAGGCCCCGTGTGCAGCTTGCACGAAGCGTACGTGAAAAAAAACCATGGGAAGATAAACGGGTTGTCCCTGGCAAAATTCAATACAAAAATCTACTTCGGAAAACAAATACATCTGCAGGCAGAAAGGGGGGGGGGGGGGGGAGGGTGGCGCTGCCAGTGAAGCGAAGAACTCTCCCTGGGGAGAGCAGCCCGAATTTCACACAGAGAAATCTGTTGTGATAAAAGAGTAAAACAAAACAGTGCTTGCACATTGAGAGACGGGGTGTGGGGGATCTTTTTTTCGAGAATAACCGCTGAGAAAACGTATCCAGCAAGGGAATTAATGGAAGCATGATGTTATTCAGAAGACTTGAGTTCTTTCCCTTGAGCCATAGGCAGTGGAAAGGCTCGGACTGCACAATGCATGATATCCAATAAGTGAAATTAATTTGTGGTGAACAACACATATGCAGTGCACGAGAATCACAATCATTCAATATGTATACATAACGTAAAGACATAAAATGCCAAACTATTGGCTTGAAGTATACCATACATTCATGAATCATCCACACACATACTGTTCTCACAAACTACACACACAGAATATACTACAGAAAGTATTAAACAGACATGTGATAAAAGGCCATTCAACAAATACAGTTGGAACGTGCATGGTTATAACACGTGCATCAAGTTACTCAAGTTGATCGACAGCTTCGTCCATTGTGTCCAGCTCCAAGGGAAATCTGTGATAGAGAAGTAATAACCAGTTTCCAGATTTTTCTTTGTCCGTGGTTGTGTGTGTGTGTGTGTGTGTGTGTGTGTGTGTGTTTTCATGTCAAGGAAACTATGAAGTAGGCTTTGCAGCTGTCTGAACAATAAATGAATCATAACTTTCATTTATAGGCAGTGGGTGTTGACACAATGTGGACTGGATTTCTCTGTGGAGAGGGAGAATGGTATGGGTGGGCTATTGTTTTCGCTGTTATTCCGTCAGGGTTTGTTTTTTTTGGGGGGGGGTGGGGGGGGGGGGGGGGGGGGGTCTTTGTTTGTTTGTTTGTTTTTCCAATCTGTAAGCTGTGTCCTGGATAGAGGATATATCATATCAGTGTGTTGTCTTTGTTGTGTTGTCTTGACACAGACGTTTATCTCTTCCTTCTTTATACGTGCGCGTGCACACGAATAGAAGGTCGGGAGGTGGAGATCCTGTCCCAGTGGGAGGACTGCTCCATTTGATATTCTACACTCGCGCTTATTTATTGACATGGCCATTTCATCGTCTCAGCCTGGTTTACTCTTTCTTTAATTCACATCGGTTCCCATGCTTTTCCTTAAAAAAATATATACATGTCATTTTCAAGTTCAAACACACACACACACACACACACACACACACACACATACACACACACACACACACACACACACACACACACACACACTTTTTTTCGGTCGAGCCCTGAAGTACACACACACACACACACACACACACACTTTTTTTTCGGTCGAGCCCTGAAGTACACACACACACACACACACACACACACACACACACACACACACACACACACACACACACACACACACACACACACACTTTTTTTTTCGGTTGAGCCCTGAAGTACACACACACACACACACACACACACACATTTTTTTTTCGGTTGAGCCCTGAAGCACACACACACACACACACACACACACACACACACACACACACACACACACACACACACACACACACACACACACACACATTTTTTTTTCGGTCGAGACCTGAAGTACACACACACACACACACACACACACACACATGTGAGAGAGAGAAGAGAGATCGTTTTTGTAGCAAAAGTTGTCAGCAAAATAAATGTGATAAGAATTTTTTTTTTTTTTTAAGAAAAAGATTGTGTAAATTCATAATCGACTTTTATATTAACACCTTTGTGTGACTATGTACACAGCTCGGTGATTATGGCCATAAACCTGATTTTTGTACCCCAAAAAATGGTGATTTGATGTTGTAAACCAGTCAATCGTAATAACTTTAATTTATCGTACCTATAACATGTAACGAAAAAATAATAAAATAAAATAAAAGCTAGAAAATATGATGGGATGGGAAGGAGGGTAAGAAAGATATGTTTAATTAACAGCATGCTGATGGATATGTAAGAAACGAATGAGTAGTTTTTACATATCAAAAAAAAAAAAAAAAAAAAAAAAAAGTGATGAGCTAGCCTAAGGAGTTTGGAAAGTCTCACCCGATGATTGCAAAAGGCGACACTCGTATTGTGATTATTCTCATTCGCTTTTGAAAGGATACATGTAAGTGGAACGGCAAGTGTGGTTGTTAAAGTTTTCGGACACTTTTGCTGTAGGTTTCAACAGGGAAAGAAAAAAAAATGATATAAAGAAAAGAAGAAAGAATATTTATGCCGCATTCCTTGTATCGGTTTGACGCTGGTGGGAGGCTTTCAAAAGCTTTCTTATAACCTGGTACAGTTACGGTGTGTGTGTGTTGGGGGGGGGGGGGGTGTAGTGTATGTGCGTATGTACGTGTGTGTGTGGTGTATGTGCGTATGTACGTGCGGGAGTGTATACATCCAACAATGCGACCAGAGGCTTATCTGCGC
>NC_134893.1:49146029-49148529 GCF_041734735.1 Babylonia areolata | reverse complement strand
CTCTCTCTCTCTCTCTCTCTCTCTTAGCCCTCTCTCTTAGTTTTCTCTCTTAGCCCAGCTCTCTTGCATTCTCTTTCGCGCTCTCGCTCTCTCTGTAAGTGTGAGCGCCTGCGCATGTGTGTGTGTGTGTGTGTGTGTGATAGAAGGAATGAAACCAGACAAGAAAAAAAAAAATGTGCATACGTGTGTGCCGCGACAAAGATACGCGTGTCACAGTACTATCATGGTAACGACAACAGTACTTCTTTTTTTTTTTTCTTTTTTTTTTTAACATTTCTCCCTTGCCATGCCCTGCTCTCCCTGTCACCTTAGCAGTGTCTGATGTCTGGGGCTGGATGATATTCCAAGAGTCGCTCAGTGGCAGGTCACTAATTGCCATGATCCGTGACTTCACAGGCAACGTTAGAACTAAAAAGTGAAGAAGGGAGTCGGGGGGGGCGGGGGGCCGGGGGGGAAGGGGGGGGGGGGGGTACATAGCAGATGCAAAATCCGTGTCAAGGTCTTGTGTCGGCAGTTACACTTCGTGTTGGGGGGCCGGACTGTTGTTAAGAGAAAAGTAGATATTCACATGCTCTTACTGTAAAGCTCCGCAGCGTGCTAAGTAAGTTTCCATCTTCTGCTTCTTTCTGAAGAGGACGTGGTGGGTTTGGTGTCAGCCGATTTGTAACAAAAACTTAGAATTGTGTTGTTGTTAAATTTGGTTTTCAGCAGAAGGGGACGTGCTCGGTTTGGTGTCCTTAACCGATTTGTAACAAAAATTCAAAATTGTATTGTATTACGTTTCTGTTTTGTTGCTGTTGTTGTTGTTGTTGTTGTTTTGTTTTGTTTTTTGTTTTTGTTTTTTTTGTGTGTCTTTTTCTTTCTGCAGCAGTAAAGGACATGGTAGAGTTGGTGTCCTTCACCGAAATGTAACAAAAACTTTAAATTGTATCGAGTTACGTTTCTGTTTTTGCTTGGTTTCTTTGGGGTTTTTTTTTCTGCAGAAGAGGACGTGGTAGAGTTGGTGTCCTTCACCGAAATATGACAAAAACTTAAAATTGTATTGAGTTACGTTTCTGTTTTTGTTTGGGTTTTTATTTTTTTCTGCAGAAGAGGACGTTTTAGAGTTGGTCTCCTTCACCGAATTGTAACAAATTTGTATTACTGGGGTTTTTGGTGGTTGTTTTTTTGTTTTTTGGTTTTTTTGAAAAGTTGTCGTCGCAACAGATTTCTGTTTGTGAAATTCGTCAGTGCAGCTCTCCCCAGGGAGAGAGGAGGGCGTGTTGTTAATGTTCAGCGCAACTCACAGTTCGTTCTCTCTTTCTTCCTGCCCGCAAAAAGAGTAATTGGTTTACTATCAAAGTGTACTGTTCCACAGGATTTTGCCACGGACATCTCTTTTTAGTTGCCGCGGGTTCTTTTTACATGCGCATGCCGGCTTTTTCGTCTCGTCAATCGAAAGACTAGCACCTAGACCGCCACTCAAAGACTAGTGGAAGGGGTTGGGGGCGGAGTAAAAAAACAACAAAAAACAAACACGATCTGTGCATCGGGATCGAACCCGCGGACTCTCGCGTCCTTGGCGGGTGCGTCACCATCACTGACCAGGCAAGGCAACCGCCGCTCCCCTTAAATACCACAGAAGTCAGTCACCTTTCACTGCGGGATCTCCTGCAGCAGGTGACCTCGTGGAGGCATGACAGTGAGAGTTCTCTCAGAACTGGTGTATTTTGGATTGTGAGAGATCGCGTCCGACGGAGGAGAGATTCCACTAAGAGGGTGACGGTACGGAGACAAGGCGAGGCAAAAGAGGAGGGATGCTGAGAATAAAGAAGCCAGACCTTTGGCACTCAGTGTTCATGCAGACACTAATCATCGCATGTGGCGTTGACAATGAGAATGAAAACACATTCATATATATATATATGGGGAGGCACTGGTGATAGTTTGTGATATCAGCTTAAAACTCTCTCCATACGAACGGCGAAAGAGACGACGTTAACAGCGTTTCACCCCAATTACCATCATCAAAATATTGCAATTGGAAGGCTCTTATACTGAAGAGGTGAATGTTGACAAAGAATACCACAATTCTGACGACGGAAGCTAAAGGTTGGGTCATTCAGACACCCACTGGACATCCGACGGGTCTGTGTAGAGGAGAAGAGAGGACTGGCCGTACTGAGTGAGTTAAAAGCTAGCTGCTCGACTTCAGTCTACAATCCACTGGGCAGTGACAGTGACGTGTCACAGAGTATCAGTATCAGTATCAGTATCAGTAGCTCAAGGAGGCGTCATAGTGTGTCCCACTGTTCCCCCCTTAACTGCTGTCTCTCTCTCTCTCTGTCTCTCTCTCTCTGTCTCACTCTTTGTCTCTGTCTGTCTGTCTGCCTGCCTCTCTCTCTCTCTCTCTCTCTCTCTCTCTCTCTCTCTCTCGCTCTCTCTATCATCTGTTCTGGGCGTATGTTAAAAAAACAAAACCTTTTGAAATGATTGCACGCAGCTCCACCCAATCAATCTA
>NC_134893.1:49141029-49143529 GCF_041734735.1 Babylonia areolata | reverse complement strand
AGCTGGGAAAGAGTGAAAAAAAAACAGAGGCCCTGGGGGTGGGGCGTAGGATGGGGGTGGGGGGTGGGGGGGGGGGAGCGGGCAGGGAGGGAGGGCATGTGGTGGCCGTGTTGCGGTGGCACGTATGCGCGATGTACTGAGTCAGTCCGTTCGTTTCACCGTGATCGGGTGCGCAGCTTCCATTGTTATTGGATTGATAATGATTTCTTTGCCTCGTACAGACCTATACCGACTCTTGTCTATGAACACCCAAATAGGATACACACCTGGTGCCCTTCCTGTGTCCTTCCACCCCACCCCCCCCCCCTCGCCCACCCACACCTTTGCACTCTCTCTCTCTCTCTCTCTCTCTCACACACACACACACACACACACACACACCAGCCTCTCACTCATACACACACATCGCGTTTGCGATAATTCATGCAAATGTTAAAGATTACAAGGCTTCTGACAGCTAATGAATGAACAAGTCAATAAATGAATGAAAGAGCATGACAAACTGAAATCGATAAACAAGTTTCACTCGTGAGCTGACACACAACGTGAACACAGATTAGGTCTAAGTTTGGTGACATATTTCTTAGTCTTCCTTTACTGTAAATGTATGGAGAGTAGGCCGGCTATGTTTTGAGTTACGTACCTATATACACCATACATTGCACTTACCTGTCCGCTATCGTTTGATGGACCTTCTGAGGCTTTATAATTTTGAGTGTTTCATCCTGTTTCAAGCATGCTTACAGGCTGCCTAGGTATACAGGGAGTCAGACATTATATTCATTTTTAGCGGTTCTCTGGACGTCAGACATTATATTCTTTTGTTAACAGGTCTCTGGATGAAGACTCGTGTTTTTGTATAAATATTTATAGCAAAAAAAGAAACAAACAAACAAAACAAACAAAAAAACCCATCTAATTTTTAAATACTTTTTTTTTCAGTTGACGCGTTGTTGTTTTTAACAGAGAAAGCGTCAGATTTCCATCTGCCCAAGGCAAGACCACAGCTGGACAGGAGAGATAACAGACCACAGCTGGACAGGAAGATAACAGACCACAGCTGGACAGGAAAGATAACAGACCACAGCTGGACAGGAAAGATAACAGAGCACAGCTGGACAGGAAGATAACAGAGCACAGCTGGACAGGAAGATAACAGACCACAGCTGGACAGGAAAGATAACAGACCACAGCTGGACAGGATGGTAACAGACCACAGATGGACAGGAAGATAACAGAGCACAGCTGAACAGGATAATAACAGACCACAGCTGGACAGGAGAGATAACAGAGCACAGCTGGACAGGAAAGATAACAGACCACAGATGGACAGGATGGTAACAGACCACAGATGGACAGGAAGATAACAGAGCACAGCTGGACAGGAAAGATAACAGAGCACAGCTGGACAGGAAGATAACAGACCACAGCTGGACAGGAAAGATAACAGACCACAGCTGGACAGGATGATAACAGACCACAGCTGGACAGGAAGATAACAGAGCACAGCTGGACAGGAACAGAGCACAGCTGGACAGGAGAGATAACAGACCACAGCTGGACAGGAAGATAACAGACCACAGCTGGACAGGAAGATAACAGACCACAGCTGGACAGGAAGATAACAGAGCACAGCTGGACAGGAGAGATAACAGACCACAGCTGGACAGGAACAGAGCACAGCTGGACAGGAGAGATAACAGACCACAGCTGGACAGGAAAGATAACAGACCACAGCTGGACAGGAAGATAACAGACCACAGCTGGACAGGATGATAACAGACCACAGCTGGACAGGAAAGATAACAGACCACAGCTGGACAGGAACAGAGCACAGCTGGACAGGATGATAACAGACCACAGCTGGACAGGAACAGAGCACAGCTGGACAGGATGATAACAGACCACAGCTGGACAGGAACAGAGCACAGCTGGAAAGGATGATAACAGACCACAGCTGGACAGGATGATAACAGAGCACAGCTGGACAGGAACAGACCACAGCTGGACAGGAACAGACCACAGCTGGACAGGAACAGACCACAGCTGGACAGGAAGATAACAGACCACAGCTGGACAGGAAGATAACAGACCACAGCTGGACAGGAACAGACCACAGCTGGACAGGAAGATAACAGACCACAGCTGGACAGGAAGATAACAGACCACAGCTGGACAGGATGATAACAGACCACAGCTGGACAGGAGAGATAACAGACCACAGCTGGACAGGAAGATAACAGACCACAGCTGGACAGGAAAGATAACAGACCACAGCTGGACAGGAACAGAGCACAGCTGGACAGGATGATAATAGACCACAGCTGGACAGGATGATAGACCACAGCTGGACAGGAAGATAAGACGATCCCGGCATTCCCAAACATGTGACCTTCACTGTCGGCTCTACGTGACGGTGTGTGCCGCAAATCACTCCATGACGTCGGCCCCCGGTCACCAACTTAAAAAAACATCTAATCATTATCGAAACAAGGACTTC
>NC_134893.1:49133529-49136029 GCF_041734735.1 Babylonia areolata | reverse complement strand
TAATGTTACATGCTTGTCTGAATGTGTATGTGTGCGTGCCTGAACTCTGATTGAATGACACAGTAAACGAATGATGAGCGCCCAATGGCAGCCGTCAGTCGGCTCTACCCAGGTAGGCAGCCTGTTGTGTGAATGACCCCGTGTTTGTAAAGCGCTTAGAGCTTGGTCTCCGACCGAGGATAGGCGCTATATAAATATCCATATCAATCAATCAATCAATCAGTGTGCTTAACACCCCAACAGTTACGAGTAAATTTCAAACCAGCCTCAAGACAATTTCATCTTGACAAACATTCCATGAGCGGTGTTATGACGTGTGCATGTGGATGGAAATTGATAATGCGTGTATCTGGTGTTATTGCGTTGTGTATGATTATGTGCATTATTTGCCATTATTATCATTATTATGATAGTGGTTGTCATTATTGTTATTATTATTATTATCATCATATTCATCATCACCACTATCATAGCATGTCTAGGGACATGTTCATCAAAACCACCCCTAGTAATCACACCAGTCAAAATAACATGTTTCCACTCAAACCTTTTACCTGCTCTCTCTCTCTCTCTCTCTCTCTCTCTCTTCGGGTCGCAAATCTCTTATTAGTTCATGTTGTTTCAATTCTGATTTTTTTTCTTTTTGTTTTCTTTTTGTTTTTGTTATTGTTTTTTGTTTGTTTGTTGTTTTTGTTGTTGTTTTTTTCTGTTCCTTTTTTTAAAAATCTATTTTGCACCATTTTGATCTGATTAGTACCTACTATGTCACCAGAGCTTTTCAGCTAATGACATTAAACATTTCAGTGTTCAGTGTTCTCTCTCTTCCGTGTTCTGACGTCGTTCCCCTTACAGTGGTAACAGACGGCCGGCGGGTGTGTATGTTTGTCTTTGCCGGCGACGATCTCCTGCCTTCCACTGATGATCCTCTCTGTTTCTCTCGAGCTTCCTTCTTCCCTCCCTCCCTCCCTGTCTCCTCCACCTCCTACTACCCGCCGTCCCCTCCTCCTCCTTGTTCCCCCCCCCCTTCTGACTCCCGGATCCTACCACAGCTTGTAGTCAATGAAAACTCTTCTCTCAAACACACACACAGCGAGAGAGACAGACAGACAGACAGAGCGACATAGACACACACACACACACAGCGAGAGAGAGAGAGAGAGAGAGAGAGAGAGAAAGCAAGAGAGACAGACAGAGACAGACAGAGAGACATAGACACACACACACACACAGCGAGAGAGAGAGAGAGAGAGCAAGAGAGACAGACAGACAAAGACAGACAGACACACAGACAGAGAGAGAGAGAAAGCAAGAGAGACAGAGACAGACACACACAGAGACAGAGAGAGACAGACAGACAGACAGACAGAGAGAGAGAGACAGAGAAAGAGAGAGACAGAGACAGACAGATAGAGAGACACAGAGAGACAGATATAGAGAGACAGACACAGAGAGAGACACACACACACACAGAGACACAGAGAGAGAGAGAGAGAGATGGACAAGACAAGACAAGACAAAAACTTTTTTTACGAGGATACTAGATAAGCACTGGCGCGCTTTTTATTTTCATCCAGTCCCCGCCCTGAAACAGGGTCTGCACTACACAGTACTGCATGATGTGTGGCATTGCATGCACTACACAATGCTACTCAAAGTAGCAAAAAAATGCTACTAAAAGTCAGAGAGAGAGAGAGAGAGTAACACACTGAGAGTAGCACACACACACACACACACACACACACACGTTTCTGTTTCTCCACTTTACCGCTTTAACCATACTTTTTCGTCTTCACTGAGATAATTATCAGCTGTGCTATGGTTACAATACAGGACACCACACAGCTTATCACCCCTGATAACGTTTGGTCCATCCAGCAGAGCTTGAGTTCAGTGAAGTAAAGCGATTCAAATAAGCACTAAACTTTCTGTTGTCATGAGACGAGACCTGTCCTCTACTCTTCCACCACGAATACACGCAAAATGAAAACAACAAAACAAAAAAAACAAAGAAGAAAAAGTACCCCCGAAAACGGAGTATGGCTGCCTACATGACGGGGTAAAAAAACGGTCATACATGTAAAAGCCCACTCGTGTACATACGAGTGAACGTGGAATTTGCAGCCCATAAACGCAGAAGAAGAAGAGGAAGAAGAAAAAGAAGAAACTTGCCAAACTACTTAAGGTTTGACAGTACAATGTGTGCGTCACCTTCACCTCACAACTCGATAGTTGGGTCCAGAGCACTATTGAGCATTTCCTGCACTACAGCACATGAAAAAACCCAAAGCAAAACAAAAACAACAACAAGGCCTTCAAGACTCACTTGTGACTGAGAGTAAAACACACAAGCTTTTTATGTATTGAGTATGTTTTCCAAATGTAATGTTTAAGATGAGAAAGATCAGTTTAAAGCAAATTAAGTCCCCTAGCATTAATTACAGAGTAATTTCCCTTTTTTACTATCTGCACCAAAACGTTTGCAAAATAAATAAAACTTCCA
>NC_134893.1:49121029-49128529 GCF_041734735.1 Babylonia areolata | reverse complement strand
AAACGGTCATACACGTAAAAGCCCACTCGTGTACATACGAGTGAAAGTGGGAGTTGCAGCCCACGAACGAAGAAGAAGAAGCTTTAGCTGTTCCAGTGAAACGTTACTATCTTTGCAATGCAGTCGTATCCGCTATTTGTTTTGATAATTGATGGCAAGAAAATCCTCCTGAGCACCAACGAGAGGTATTCCCCCACTCGGTGAGCATATAATCAATACCTTTTTAATAATGATAATTTCGGATGGAAAACGGAGGGAGGAGGGGGTGGGGGGAGCAAGCAAATACTAAAATCCCATGCTTCCAGCAACTGCGTGATTCCCATCCATTTTAATATTTCAGAAAGCAATACATTCTGAACATGGGGGGCAGGCGGAGGAGGGGTGGGTGGGTTGGGGTGAGAACCATTCTATTCAGTAATTGTTGATACAAAAAACTTCCTCGTGAACACACACACACACAAAGAAGTAGTCCCATTCGATGGACAATTAAATACCTTCTAAAAAAAAAAAAAAAATGGAAGGAGACCGAAGAAAAAGAAACCCAACAACGTAGTTCAGTCCCCACCCACACAGGCGTTGTGGCAGTGCGTGTGATCAGTCACGTAGGCAGCCTTCAGTCAGCCGTCATGCAGGTCGGCTTGCCCTACACTCCCCTCCCACAATGTGGCATAATGCACTTTCCGTTTCTTTGTCTGTGTCTGTGTCTTTCTGTCTTGTCTTTCTCTGTCTCTGTCTGTGTGTCTGTCTGTGTCTCTCTGTCACACACACACACACACACACACACACACACACACGGGTCCCCAAAGACGTTTTTTGGCCCTATGCCTCCTCCGCCTCTGTCTCTGTGTCTGTTTCTCCCTGTCATACACACACACACACACACACACACACACACAGAGACTCACGCAACACACACAAGCACACACACACACACACACATACACACACACACACACACACACACACACACACACACACACACACACACACACAGAAAGAAAGAGAGAGACGTTCTCCCAAAGACATACACATTCTTTTTATTTGTTCCAAGCCTCCTCCGAATTCCACCTAATTTATATCTCCCCGTCCTCCAACGACGTCATCCTCTTTTTCTGTGTCTCTCTGTTTTCTCCCCTCCCCATTTCTTCCCCTCCTCTCCACACCTCTTCCTCACCACCGTCCCTCCTTGTCCACCTCCATCTCCCCCTCCCCTGTCTCTCCTTCCATCCCATGCCTCTTCTCTCCATTATTTTCTCTCTTTGTTTTCCTCCCTTCCCCTAGTTTGTCTGGCTCTGACTACTTGACCTCTCTCTCTCTCTCTCCCCCCCCCCCTCCCATACAGCCCCCACCCACCCCCACCCCCACACCCTCCCTCCCCATTTTCTCTCTTCCTCTTCATCTCTCTGTCTCTTGCAGTCCGATGCGATTCACCAGGAAAAGAGAAGTGATGATTCTCTCTCTCTCTCTCTCTCTCTCTCTCTCCTCCTCCTCCTTATGCCCCTTCCCTCCCTCCTTCACCTCCTCCTCCTCCCTCCTAAGTAATCCACTCACCATGATTGTCAAGGCAATATGATTAATGAAGACTTTCAGACGATAATATTGGACTGTGGATGTCATTAGGTTGCTTTGTTTCCCTCTCTCTCTCTCTCTCTCTCTCTGTCTCTCTCTCCATGAGTCACTGCACTGTGCAATGACCAATACTCCGGGAACAGAAACTCCGAAACAGGAGCGTGTGGAACCGGCCTCCATGGTTGGTTGGTGCATGAAGAGGAGAGGCGGGGAAGTATTTGTGTGAGTGGAGAGGCCACGTGGGTGAGCGGAGGAGGGAGTGACGTCATTGTCGGCGTCTATTCCAGAGCATCGATCTTCGAGCAGGCAGTTACTCAAGATCTGACGCATCTGTGACTAACTGTGAACGTACTAGGTATCCCATCGCTCGAGAGTATATACTAAATGAAAATCGGAAAAATAAAGTAAAATGAAGATTACCGTTGAAACTGGATATACAGTGTAGTAATATATCATATTACCTTCTTTCCTTAAGATTTTCTTGCGTGAAATTAATTGTACTTTTTGCCACAGTGCAGCACCAGCTGTTTTATTCCTCAGCTTTTTTTCTCCATTAAAGCGTTGGCACCAGCAACAACTGCAGAGCTTGGGGTTATTGCCAGCTGCATGCTGCACACGGGGCGTGGATTTAACCGTCTCATCTGAAAGACTAACATCCTAACCACCACTCCGAAGGTCTGGTGAAGAAAGGAGTATATATGCCCACGCAACAGCATCAGATCGAATGTGTGACGAATGAAATCGGACTGAAGGGACAGGTTATATCTTTATGATGATGTCGTCAATGTAAATGATTTTCTAAAAATGATGTATGTTTTTAATTCGGCCGATATTTTTCCGGCTGAAGAACAATTGGTTATTTGGGTGTTTGTTTCATTTCAATTGGTTGTAGAACAAATGGTCATTTGGGTGTTTGTTTCATTACAATTGGTTGTAGAACAAATGGTCATTTGGGTGTTTGTTTCATTACAATTGGTTGTAGAACAAATGGTCATTTGGGTGTTTGTTTCATTTTGCTTGGTTGTAGAAGCGATTGGTCATTTTGGTGATTGTTTTATTTTGCTTGGTTGTAAAATCAAACGGTCATTTTGGTCCTGATATTCATCTGTCGCTGGGCACTGAGTCATATCTCAGCTGGGCTGATCTTGGATAAGTATCATTATCGCACTGCCTTGATCTTTGAACGTGAAGCGTGATTTCCTGCATGCCACCTAAACCGATTTATGACGCACCTTGGACCGCCAGATTCGCAATGTAGGTATAATTTTGTCTCGTGACGAGTCGTCGTTCTGACCTTATGTTTCTTTTTTCTAGGTCATACCACCTCTTCCCTCACTCACCCCACCAAACGATTGCATTTGAGCCTTCGTTTCCCTGAGTGTAAAAACGTGCAGGCGTGATTCTGTGACATAGACGAAAGACATTTAAATTGTTGCAGTGATTGTGGTTGTCCGTTAAAATAGTTTGATGAAAGTTCACTGTGAGTGTTCTAAGAATGAAGTCAGTTGATCCACCAATTAATTTTCCGAGTTTTAGAATTGATTACTTGAATATTTATGAATAGATGTATACATGCTTTGACATGCAAATAACAGGTCAAAAGATAACATTTTACATGCGTTGGCATGGAAAGAACAAGTCAACAGATAATAGCATCTTTGTATCATGATTTGGTAAAGCAGATGAACTATTCTATCCAATGTTGTTTTGTTGTTTTTATGTCTCTAAGACATGAACTGGAAAATGTACATGGCTTTACCATCTTCCTTTTCCCTTTCTGTGACCAATCAGCGATTGAGGTCAGAGGTAGTGTTACAGAAGAACACGTAGGCCGAGTGATATGACAGCTAATCTGACCTGGGTCAGCCTGATAAGACCCCCCAGTGATTCTCACCAGTCAAGCCGCAGGGGGTCCCGTTACTTGAACTGTCGTTTCTTGTTTCTCGGACAGCAACTGTTAGCCAAAGAATGTGCAAGTGTGGTGAAAACAAAGGGAGGCGGCTGTGTGCTTTCGATTGGCATACACTGAATGAAGTAAAACATAGACGGGCGCAATAGCCGAGTGGTTAAAGCGTTGGACTGTCAATCTGAGGGTCCCGGGTTCGAATCACGGTGACGGCGCCTGGTGGGTAAAGGGTGGAGATTTTTACGATCTCCCAGGTCAACATATGTGCAGACCTGCTAGTGCCTGAACCCCCTTCGTGTGTACATGCAAGCAGAAGATCAAATACGCACGTTAAAGATCCTGTAATCCATGTCAGCGTTCGGTGGGTTATGGAAACAAGAACATACCCAGCATGCACACCCCCGAAAACGGAGTATGGCTGCCTACATGGTGGAGTAAAAACGGTCATATACGTAAAAGCCCACTCGTGTGCATACGAGTGAACGCAGAAGAAGAAGAAAAAGTAAAACATAGCTCAGCAGAACGGTCTTCTCTCCAAGGGCAGGAGGGGGAGGGGCTCAGACGGTCTGACTCCCCAACGAAGCGATCATTGTCATCAGTCTTGGGGCCTGGTGGGTGGTGTCTTGCGTATGATAAATCGCAACAGACATTGTCGAACAGCAGCGAAGTGACTCATCAGCAGTGCAAGGTCTCTGATGTATGATCTCATGACTGTCCCCATTCTCTCTGTGTACTGTGAGACTGCAGTAGACCAGTGTGGGTGTGTGGTTTGGGGGGCTCGGGATGAGTGACGTGGGGGTAATATCACTGAAACGACTTAGAAGATGGGGCGGCAGAAAAGTGAAAAAAATAAAATCAAACAAAATGGAGAGAGAGAGAGAGAGAGAGAGAGCTCACCCGTTTTTTTCTGAACACCTTTTTTTCTGTTGGGAAAATGAGGACCTCTTCAAACTTTACCAATGCACTGTGGCTGGCACTGTAGCAACTGAAATAATTATACGCTTTCCGTTTTCAACGCTTAACGCTGCTGATCTTTCTTTTTGGGGGGTGGGGGGAATCACTACCGTCAGTGACACAACAGTTGTCAGTATCTTGAGAGCGCCTCTTCACACGGTGGAGGCTTGTGCTACACGGCAAGATACAGGGGCTTGACATTGTTTCAAGCACAGAGAGTGAAAGGATTGCAAGGAGCCTAGATCAAGTAGCTCAGTAGGTTGAGCGCGAAGTTCGCGTTCAGGACGTTGTGTGTTCCGATCCGAGATGGTCAGAACAACACCTGCTACCCATCTTAACTCTCTCCATACGAACGGCGAAAGAGACGACGTTAACAGCGTTTCTCCCCAATTACCATCATCAAAATATTGCAAGAGGAAGGCTCTTATGCTGAAGAGGTGAATGTTGACAAAGAATACCACAATTCTTACGATGAAATCTAAAGGCTGGGTCATTCAGACACCCACTGGACATCCGAGGGGTCTGTGTAGAGGAGAAGAGAGGACTGGCCGTACTGAGTGAGTTAACGTGTGCTATCGGTGGTTTGATACTACGATTGATCCGCTTCCTTCAGTCTCCTGAGGTATTATTCCAGGTCGGGCATATCTTCTAACCAACCTCTTAGTTTCAGTTTCAGTTTCAGTAGCTCAAGGAGGCGTCACTGCGTTCGGACAAATCCATATACGCTACACCACATCTGCCAACCAGATGCCTGACCAGCAGCGTAACCCAACCTCTTAGGACTTTTACAACGCGTCTTGACTGGTACTGCTAATGTATACTCTTTCACTCTTTGTGCCTACGGCAAACCTCAGTTCTAACTTCAAGGATGTCTCAACGAGGCGTCAAAGCGTTCAGACTGATCCACAGACGTTATACTAAATCTGCTTTTAAAAAAAAAGAAAAAAGAAAAATGCAAATAACAGTCCTACGCATAAGCCTATCGCGCACTGGTTGCCGTTCAAACGGAAGATAAATGTAATGGACACGATCATCATTGTTTGGGAAGAGCAGGAACAAAGTCTTTGCCTAGTAAATTCTTATGTTCACCCCCTTCCTCACTCCATCTGTCCCTGTTACGTATGTGTCCCCTGCCCCCCCCCCTCTCTCTCTCTCTCTCTCTCTCTCTCTCTCACTCTCCTCCCGTATCCGTCTCTACCTCTTTCTCTCTCTCGCCATCTTCCCCCCCCCCCCTCTCTCTCTTTCTCCAGCTCGCTGTCACTGTGCTCAGTCTGAAGGAAGCGAGAGTGACGGGAAGGGAGAAAGGAAGGTAGGTTGGGGTGTTGTAGCTGCATCGTTTAATGTTCCAGTGACCTCAGATCTGAAGTCATGCATTGATTGCTCAGATGTTGGGAGAAGGCCGGGCTGATAAGAGATAATCAAAACGTCAACCTGATTTGTTACACTTTGACTCATCGATGTCGACAGAGCAATTAAAAAAAAAAAAGAAGATACACGGGCATGTACACACACACTCTCTCGCCGCGCACAGAGACAGAACCAGAAAGGGAAGGAGGCCACCCATCAGCTTGCCCACGTGTAGATAAGGGGTGTTCAGAAATAAACCCAGACGTCTCCAGTCAATTGATCCGTTCCTTCTGTATCCACCTGAATTTGATAGCCCATCTGCGATGTGTCTTGTTATTTCGGTCATTAAGGGGTTTAGGACATACTTGCAATTAGTGAACTGGCGCCAGCACGGTACGGGGGCACGACTGGAAATGTCAGTGAGAGTGGGTGGGGGGTGGGTGTTGTGATCAAGCGGCAGTGCTGGTATCAGTGCAAGTAAGCTGGAAACCATCTAGCCTCTCACTGTCTTCATGTGGACGTCAGGGCTGGCTGGGGTTTTGATGAAAATGCACACAAATGTTTGTCACAAGAATGCACCAAACGAGCTATTAGGATCTGGGTTTGCATTGTGCATCGTTAAGTAACCCGACTCTGTCCTGATATGATATTACGGATTTGCATGAACAATGTCACTTGAACAGTTTTGTAATAAGGACACGTTTCATGCTGGGAATGTTCGCTCAAAAGGACGACAACGAATTCTGGTCAGGAACGGAGAGGAGACAGGAGTCTTGTTTAGTTTGCCCCTGAGAAAATGCGAGGTCTCTGACCTGAATGTGGCGCGTCAGTAACCTTACCCTGGTCGTCAAGGGGGCATCTTCCATGGCGTCTCTCTTCGGCGGTTGTCTTTATGATATGTTTCAGACTGTCTCGTCTGAAGTTCGTTGCTTGAGACTTTGCACGTGTAGTGCTTCTACTTTCTCCCACACTGAACCACAACGCAAGACACGTACCTTAACTTTGTGGAATCTTTCCTCTCTCTCCCTCTCTCACATTCCCCCAACCCCCTCTTCACCTCTCTCTCTCTCCCTCCCACCCTACCCTCTCTCTCTCTCTCTGGTTGAAGACGAAAAACACTATCTTTTTCAGTGTAAAGTTTACAATACTGTACGAGAAAAACGGGTATTCTATTAAAAAACAAAACAAAACATGAATCGCTAAAAGTCATGATGTTGTTACCGCTTTGTCGTCTGAGAAATGAAACGATTATTAGGTTGATTTCTGAAATTATTGCAGAAGCGCAAACAGTAAGACAAAGGTACATAAGTCAAGATTTTGTGTTAACAGTTTAGAAAGCACTTAATAATGGTCAGTACCGAGGTTGCTATATTTAAACAAATCAGAAAACGTTACATACTTGAGTGTATGGTTGAGTCAGTCTGTGTTAGTTTGATACGTACTGGAGTGGGGGGTCAAGTCGGTCTGAATTCGTTTTCTGGTGGTGTTTTTTTTTGTGTTGTTGTTTTTTTTCTCTTCTTTCAAATTTTAGTACCATTTCTTTGAGTTTTTGTCAGGGTGTTGCTTAGGTGTTTCCAATCATTGCCTATCTTCGTGGTTTAAAATTGACTGAATGGTTGAGAGAATAATTGTTGTTTTGTGGTATACTTTTGTTGTCGCCAAAATATATGAATTTATGTTGTTGCCCCCATGTCAAAAGACCTTTCTCGGCAGTGACAATAAAT
>NC_134893.1:49106029-49113529 GCF_041734735.1 Babylonia areolata | reverse complement strand
TTTTTTTCTTATCAGCTCAGTTCAAACATATTCCCAGTATAGAGCACAGCAAGGGGCAGACCCAATCATTTTCGTTTTAAAAAGGATTAATCGTTTCATTACACGACAACATGGGAAGTAATCCAGTATCCAGGACAGAACGAACAGTGGTGGAGTGGGGACCTGGAGGAGGAGGGGGGTGGTTAAATATGAAGAAATTATATTTGATGTGTGGAAGTGGGGAGGGGGTGGGAGGATATATTTGAACGCAGTTCTTTGTAATCAAACGTATTAGGAGCTGAAAAGGTAAAAAAAAAAAAGAAAAGAAAAAAAGCACGGTGGGAATTCTTACAGACGTAGTCAAAAGAGCAAGAACAGTCGCCGTTACGACACGGCAGTGGCAGCAAAAGAATGAAAACAGGCAAATATGAGACAACAACAGAGCGATACATTGCCACAGAGGTAGGATTCACGACAGGCTTTGTTCGGATCAGTTTCTCACAGCGA
Organism: Babylonia areolata; assembly: GCF_041734735.1. Taxonomy (NCBI): domain Eukaryota; kingdom Metazoa; phylum Mollusca; class Gastropoda; order Neogastropoda; family Buccinidae; genus Babylonia; species Babylonia areolata. The sequence continues at coordinate 49,113,043 of NC_134893.1, read as the reverse complement.
AAGGACAAAAATGTACATCATGCTGGCGCAACATACGCGCGCGTTTGTGTTCGTGCCCATGCGCACGCGTTGGTGTCGACTTTTGTTTGTTTTCATCATCCATGCGTGATTCGTTGAGGAAAAGAACTGTAGTAAATATCACCTCTGAAACTTGCTCAGAACAACATCTTAAGACTGTCACTTCAAGTTTGAAGAATTGTTTAATGTCGTTGGCCATGTGAAAAAGAAAAACAACAACAACAACAACAACAAAAAAACAACCGAAAACAGCAAAACAATAATAGACTCAACAAAAGAAAATACGAGTTCTTGCTGACACAAGATTTACACTTCTGCACTCAAAGGCTGTCACAAGGCTCTGGTACTGCGACCTTCAGGATGCCACGTTTTAAAGGTCGTGTCTCACTTCTTTGCATGCTGTATTTGCCAGCCAGGCAAGGTACACAATGCAAGGAGTTCTTTTCGCAGCACGTTGATGGACACTGTAACTCTTTTTTTTTCTTCTTTTTTTTAAAGATCTATTTCATATCAAATTGAAAACCATTGGAAAATTCTTTTTTTTTAATTTTTTTTTATCCAGGCTGATTAATGCCATTATCCAGTCGTCTCAACCTTCTTTTTTTTCTTACTTGTTGAATGCTGAAACATTTGCACATAATTATATGTAACCGCTTGTCATTCTCGTCAGTTGCAAACATGGTTGAATGCAATCAACTTGACAGAATCGTACATGCGCACCTCTGCCGCCATAGTCCCGCCAGTTACGCGTTGGAACTCATCCCAGACACTCTTGGCACTGAACAGACATAAAAAACACACCGTGTACCAGCTTTCTGCACTTTTCTCCCTCGTAGTAATTTTAGCAACGAAGTGTTCTGCTGTTCGGCTTCACTTCTGTGATACATCAACACAGAACATTAACTCACTCAGTACGGCCAGTCCTCTCTTCTCCTCTACACAGACCCCTCGGATGTCCAGTGGGCGTCTGAATGACCCAACCTTTAACTTCCGTCGTAAGAATTGTGGTATTCTTTGTCAACATTCACCTCTTCAGTAAAAGAGCCTTCCTCTTGCAATATTTTGATGAATGGTAATTGGGGTGAAGGAAGGAATTTTTGTTTAATGTCCCGTCACACATATCGGTGATTGAAGAAATTGGGGTGAAACGCTGTTAACGTCGTCTCTTTCGCCGTTCGTATGGAGAGAGTTTTAAGGGTCAGAGTGACCCCGACGAAGTAGAGATCCAAAATGGCGAAAAATGTGTTTCTGCTTCCTTCGTGGGCCGCGACTCTCACGTTCACCCGTGTACACAAGTGGGCTTTTAAGTGTGTGACAGTTGTTGTTTTTGTTTTTTATCCTCGCCATATAGGCAGTTGTACTCCGTTTTCGGTGGTTGCATGTCGGGTATGTTCTTTTTTTCCCCCATAACCCACCGAACTGTGAGAGTGACCCCGACGAAGCAGAGATCCAAAATGGCGAAAAATGTGCAGTTTGTTTCTTCTTCCTGCAACACCCAGGTTCACTCGTATGTACACGAGTGGGCTTTTACGTGTATGACCGTTTTTACCCCGCCATGTAGGCAGCCATACTCCGCTTTCGGGGATGTGCATGTTGGATATGTTCTGTTTTTTCCCCCCATAACCCACCGAACTGTGACATGGATTACGGGATCTTTAATGTGCGTATTTGAACTTTAGAATACGTATACACACAATTGGGGTTCTGTTGACCTGGGAGATTGGAAAAAATCTCCACCCTTTACCCACCAGCCGCCATGACCGATATTCGACCCCGGGGCCCTCAGATTGAAAGTCCAGCGCTGTAACCACTCGGCTGTTGCGCCCCGACCGCTGTTTGTTTGACCATGACGGTGAATTTTGACACCTTAAAGAGCTTCTAAAAACCGTCGGTATTTCTGATGATTTTTTTTCTATGTTAACCCTTTCACCACCAAGCTCGCATTTATGCACAGGTGTGGTAGAGGACCCATGTCACTGAAAGGTGACCATTCATTGGTCTGTTATCCATGAACCTACTGCTCTTAATGTTCGGTGGAAGGATAGGCCATGTTTTCTATAAATCGCAGGGGGATTCCCCAGCTATTCTTCGCCACTGTCTTTTCCGTGTTTATACGAGAATGGAATTTTGTATTCTATAGATTGACTGGCGGTGAAAGAGTTAATGTGGTCAAGGGGGAACGCTGTCCCAACCGGTTAGACATTGGTCTGCTGATTCATTGTTCACCAGTGATCAGAGTTCGAGACCCCATTTCGGCTTGGTGTTAAACGTTCTTAGGTAAACATTCCACTGTTGGCCGCCGTTCTTTCTCTGTCTCTGGACCTTGCAATTGGAATGAACTTCCTCTTTTGCTTCGTCAAGTCTCCGCACTCAGCTCTTTCAAGTCTGGCCTTAAAACCCACCTCTTCCCAAAATAGCCTCCCTCCCCTGACTCTTCCTTGTCTTCAGTTTCTCCAGTTTTATAGTTATGCATGTGTGTAATTGACTGGTGCGAAAACGCATTGATTTGTCTCTGCACAAAATTCAGTGCTATATAGATACCATTATTATTATTATTATTAAAGCACTATGTTCCGATTTCGTTCACTCAACCGACATGTGAACGGGTACCTGATTTGGGTCGAGGCACTAATGACGGAAGGGAAAGTTTGGACCTGACACGACCCCAAAGGAAACCACTTGAAAATAGGTCGTTTGGTTCCACTAAATTGGAAAATTACGTTTGGACTCGGCCTTCCTATGCCGTGCCCCAGACAGTGAATATGATTTCACTGCCACCATGGCTGGAGAAAAGTGTGGAACCTTTAATTTGTTTAAAGTCTATCGCGGCCAAAGTTTTTGCAGTTGGCTTTTCTTCTGTCTGATATATATATATATATATATATATATATATATATATGTGTGTGTGTGTGTGTGTGTGTGTGTGTGTGTGTGTGTGTGTGTGTCCATAAAATATGCTTGTGAATTAATTGATACATTAATGAATATAAACGTAAATGGGTTATGACAATGGATGGTCCCTATGATGTTTTTGTTGTTGTTGTTGTTATTTTTTCTTCCGTTTATTGCATTCGGTTGTTGTGGCGTATCTTGGTTTATAATATTTATTTCTTTTTTTGTCATCCCCTCTTGTCAAAATGGCTGTAAATGCTTTTGACAAGAAATCGTCATGTCATGTCATGTCTCTCTCTTTCTTCTCTCTCTCTCTCTCTTCTCTCTCACTTTCTTTCTCTGCTCTCTCCCACTGCCTCCCTCTCCTTCTCCCTGTGCCTCACCCACCCCTTCTCTGTCTCAGGTTTGTTTTTTTTTTGTTTTTTTTAATGATGTGTTAAAAGCTTCTCTTTCCTTTTCCTCTCAAAGTGCTAAGTTAATGTTCTCACCCAGTCTTTGCGACCCAACGTGTGCGAATGCTCGGGAAAGCATACAGGGTGTTAACGAGTGTGTGTGTGTGTGTGTGTGTGTGTGTGTGTGTGTGTGTGTGTGTGTGTGTGAACGGGTGTGATAGAGTGCACCCTGATTCTTGAAATGTTTTCCCTGTGTCAGAGCAAGGCGTTTTATTTTCCCACGACCTTTTTAAGACGTCTTGGATTTCGACTTTAACGCTTAGTTCAGGAGAAATGGTGATTTGTTGTCCTTTTTTTTTTTGTTATTGTTGTTCGTGTGTGTGTGTGTGTGTGTGTGTGTGTGTGTGTGTGTGTGTGTGTGTGTGTGTGTGTCGGAGGCAGGGTATGCCGGGAGACAGACGGTTTGGCGTGTGGCTTTCAGGATACCACAGAGAAAGTCATGACACTTCTCGTGTTCTTTTTCTTTTCCTTCATATTCATATGTTGTACAAAAAACGAGCTCTGATTAATTTTTCTTGGTATTGTTCTTATCTTTCTCCTCCTCCTCCTCATCTTCTTCTTCTTCTCCTTCCTCCTCCTCCTTCTTCTCCTCCTCCTCCTTTTCTTTCTCCTCCTTCTCTCCTCCTTCTTCTTCTTCTCCTCCTCCTCATCTTCTTCTTCTCCTCCTCCTCCTTCTTCTTCTCCTCCTCCTCCTTCTTCTTCTCCTCCTCCTTTTCCTCCTCCTCCTTCTTCTTCTTTTCCTTTTCCTCCTCCTCCTTCTTCTTCTTCTTTTTCTTCTTTTTCTTTTTCCTCTTCTTCTTTTTCTTCTTCTTCTTCTTCTTCTCCTCCTCCTTCTTCTTCTTCTTTTTCTTCTTCTTTTTCGGCGAATTCTCCCACTCCGTCTTTCTTCTCGTCCGCCTCCTTTGCCTCTTCTTCTGTCTTGGGGAAAATGTCGGAGAATACCACCAATGTTAGCTATCATAGCACGGGCAACTTGTGACAGATGTGTGGTCCTACCTCCGTTTGTCTTGAGGAAAAGAGAAGGTCGATGACGGACGCAGTTGCCGAGTGGTTAAAGCGTAGGACTTTCAATCTGAGGGTTCCGGGTTCGAATCTCGGTGACGGCGCCTGGTTGGTTAAAGGGCGGAGATTTTTCCGATCTCCCAGGTCAACATATGTGCAGACCTGCTAGTGCCTGAACCCCCATCGTGTGCGTGCGCAAGCAGAAGATAAAATACGCTACGTTAAAGATCCTGTGATCCATGTCAGCGTTCGGTGGGTTATGGAAACAAGAACATACCCAGCATGCACATCCCCGAAAGCGGAGTGTGGCTGCCTACATGGCGGGATTAAAAACGGCCATACACGTAAAAGCCCACTCGTGTACGTACGAGTGAATGTGGGAGTTGCAGCCCACGAATGAAGAAGAAGAAGGAGGAGGAGGAGAAGGAGGAGGAGGAGGAAAAGAAGAAGAAGGTCAATGGGTACCAGCATCCAGGCCAGGCATAAAATTCAGTGCTCCAGGTCTCTGCATAAAATTCAGTGCTATATAGATACCATTATTATTATTATTAAAGCACTATGTTCCGATTTCGTTCACTCAACCGACATGTGAACGGGTACCTGATTTGGGTCGAGGCACTAATGACGGAAGGGAAAGTTTGGACGTGACACGACCCCAAAGGAAACCACTTGAAAATAGGTCGTTTGGCTCCACTAAATTGGAAAATTAGGTTTGGACTCTGCCTTCCTATGCCGTGCCCCAGAAGGTTGAATGACGTTGGACACTCTCTCCTTCCCAACGTGTCTTCCAAAAGGCACTGTTACAGTTACACGGGTGTATCCAAAAATAAGTTTTCGGTCAATATACACGAGCGACTGAAAAAAAAGTGTTTTTTTTTAAAGGTCTTATCTTTTGGACTTTGGTCGCTTCACGGTCGTTAATGTAAACATTCCATAACTCTGAATCACCCTCCAACGTTTGTACCTCAGCAATGCTTCGCAAGTGTTGCAGGAAAAAAAATGTGTATGTGCCAAAATGTATGTGGTGTTTGGATTTATGTACTGCAATGCACTACACAATGTTGTAATTTTGTGTTACGAACAAACACGTGCATGAATACATACGCCTACGTGCGTATTATCTGCTTCTGTTTTCTCTGTGCCAGCAGTCAGTAGAAGGAAAGTTCTAAAAATGGTGTTTGTATTTTTTTTAAGCCTATCCTATAATATCCCAAAATGCTATTTTTACTTTAAAAAATGTATGATTATGATGATGATGATGATTCTTATTATTATATATTTGTTTCGCTCAATTGATGTGGGAATCCTGTATGCATGTGTTGCAATGTGCGTGCGTGGTTGGTGGGTGTGTTTGATGGATGTTCGTGCGTACTGGTTGGAGGGGAGGAGAGGGAAAATGGATATCTGGAACGGGGATGACCTATGGCAACAACGTTGGTGCAAATTCCTCTGTGGTGAATGTCCTTTTTTTTCTTCTTCTTTTTTTTAATATTTTATATAGATTTATCTTTTTTTTCTTTTGTAAATAGTTGATCCCCCCCCCCCCCCCTTGCAATGAAGGTTATATTTTCTCTTCAACATCATCACCATGACAATTTTCCTGTGATAAGTTTCATATTACACAAGCATCGTCATAGTTAGCAAGGGCATTTTGACAAAAAAAGAAAAACAAAGCAGAAAAAACAGTTTCAGTTTCAGTTTCAGTAGCTCAAGGAGGCGTCACTGCGTTCGGACAAGACCATATACGCTACACCACATCTGCCAAGCAGATGCCTGACCAGCAGCGTAACCCAACGCGCTTAGTCAGGCCTTGAAAAGACAACAACAACAAAAACAACAACAAAAACACACAACAACAACAAACAACAATCATTTTCACTTATAATATGACACCTCCATTCCCAACTGGCTACACACATTTAACAGTCAGATGCCATAGTTCACAGAAGACGTCAGACAGCTACAAAGCCCCATTGCTACCAAGTTGACATATGGTGACGGTGTTCTGATAATTGAAAACAAAATCCTTCTGTTAGCTAATTGTGTCAAGTTATCTTGAAAAAAAAACCCCAGTGCAAATACATATTATTTGTTGGGCACTGATTCTTTTTGCTAAATAAAAACAAGTATCCAAAAAGAAAAGAAAACGGAGTCAGGGGTTTTCAGTGAGCAGGTTTATGTAATAACATCAGTTAGCAGAGAATTCATTTAGTCTAAAATTTAAGTGAGTGGTGGCCTAGAGGCCTCTTTTTGCATCCTAACCACACTACACTTGTTTTTCCAGCATTCGTGTGTAATCCAGAATTTGCTCCAAAATTCCTTATTACTGATAATAAATACACATTTAAAATGATTTTCTTTTATCATCCGCTAAAGTAAACTCTGTATCATCTGCATATTGGGGCATTTTATGTTCAATATCATTCATTATAATGCCTTTATTATCTTCATTTTCTCTAATCATTATTGCAAGAATTTCTGCAGACAGAATAAAAAGATAAGGAAAGATTGGGTCACCCTGTCTACATCCTCTATCAACAGAGAGCCATGTGGGTGCATGTCCATTTGTAATTAATTGAGTACTCTATCAAATCATAAATCAATCTAATATTGTTTCCGATATACCTCCCAGGAATAAAACCAGTTTGAT
>NC_134893.1:49076029-49103529 GCF_041734735.1 Babylonia areolata | reverse complement strand
AAAAAGAAGAATGTGATTAAAAAACAAAAACAAAAACAAAACAACAACAGCAACCAAAGCTAACTAAACTGTGGGATATGTTCTAGTGAGTATAAGGGAATGTCTAATAAGTGAGAGACCTAGTATCAAAAGGTAAATTCTGGGTCACCTTTTCTTTTCTTTTTTTTTTCTTTTTTTTTTTTCTCTCTGAACACACCGATTTGATAACTGACCGGAAAGTTATTTCTGCCTGCACTCGCCAAAACTGGTAAAAACCGGCGCCAACACGCACGCACGCACTTTGTTTGTTTGTTGTTTATTTGTTTTTGTTTTTTAGCGTGTGTTTTTTGTTGTTGGTTTGTTTTTTGTTTTTTTCAAAATGAGACAACAGCGAAAAACTTTCCTCGGGTGGTATACACACACACACACACACACACACACACACACACACATATATATATATATATATATAGAGAGAGAGAGAGAGAGAGAGAGAGAGAGAGATAAAGAAGTAAGAAATACTAGTTGTACGGCTGTGTGAAGATTTGCGAGCATGTGTATGGTTTTGAGAACAAAAGGCGCAAGCTGTCATCACCCATTCTGTCTGCTCTCTGTCTCTGTCCGTCTGTCTGTCTGTCTGTCTGTCTCTCTCTGTATGTCTCTGCTTCTGTCCCTCTTTCTGTCTCTGTCTGTCTATCCGTCTGTCTCTGTCTATCTCTCCCGCTCTCTCTCTCTTTGTTTCTGTCTGTCTTTCTGTCTCTGTCTGTCTGACCGTCTGTGTGTGTGTGTGTGTGTGCTTCTGTCTGTCTGTCTGTCTGTCTCGTTCTCCCGCTCTCTCACTCTCTCTCTCTCTCCGTGCCTCCCTTCCTCCCTACCGCCCCTTTACTCCCCACAACGCCCCCACCACCCCCCGCCCCCAAACCCCCACGCCCCCACCACCATCACCATCACTCCCATCTTTCCCCGTGGCACAAGAAGAACATCCATCCCCGCCAGCCTGCCTGTTGGAAAGCACGTGCGCTGCAGTTTATATTGAGGTGCGCGCCAACTGAGGCATTGTCTCTCCCCCCCTGCTGCTGTTTTATGCAAGTGGAGCAGGTCAGTGGAAAAACACGTTTCCCACAGAAGCCACGACGGAGCAGTGTGACATGACATAACAGTGGTTCGTGTCGTCTCCCATGTCATGAATTTTATTTTATTTTATTTTTTTATGGAATTGTGCCGGTCTGGTAGACTGGTTGTCCAAGCAGAACCCCCGCCCCCATCATCTCTCTTCCTTTGATCTCTGAGTCCGTTCCAATCCGTCGGACAAACATGACGCTTACAGATTATTCTGGATTTTGGGAAGTTTTTGATGTTGGCGGACACCCGATGGAATCCAGGGTTATTAGTGTGTGTGTGTGTGTGTGTGTGTGTGTGTGTGTGTGTGTGTGTGTGTGTGTGTGCGTGCATGCGCGCGTCTTTGTGTGCGTATGTGTGTATGTGTGTGTTCTGTCAGTACAACATTTAGTTGACATGACGCACTCGCGTGGGATTCGGAGAGGCTGGTTCCCGTTTGGAAACCAGAAAACATCCCGAATTGTATTCTTGCACGAATACATGATATGATGACGGTATTTTTTCCGGTTTCATTGTTAACGTTGATCAAAACTGTGCTTTTATAGACCCGTCATAATGATATTCTTTCTGACATTAAAATGCTGCCATTCACAGCATCTGTCGCCCTCACTCTATGTTCTAATCTGTCGAGGTTTTTTTTTTTTTTTTTCTCTGCTTTATTTTCTGGCAGCATGTCCGTCTGTGCCCCTCTTCTCCCTCTTTCTGTTTGTCTCTCTTTCTCCCCTCTCTCCCCCTCTTTCTGTTTGTCACTCTTTCTCCCCTCTCTCCCCCTCTTTCTGTTTGTCACTCTTTCTCCCCTCTCTCCCGCTCTTTCTGTTTGTCTCTCTTTCTCCCCTCTCTCCCCCTCTTTCTGTTTGTCTCTCTTTCTCCCCTCTCTCCCCCTCTTTCTGTTTGTCTCTCTTTCTCCCCTCTCTCCCCCTCTTTCTGTTTGTCACTCTTTCTCCCCTCTCTCCCCCTCTTTCTGTTTGTCTCTCTTTCTCCCCTCTCTCCCCCTCTTTCTGTTTGTCACTCTTTCTCCCCTCTCTCCCCCTCTTTCTGTTTGTCACTCTTTCTCCCCTCTCTCCCCCTCTTTCTGTTTGTCACTCTTTCTCCCCTCTCTCCCCCTCTTTCTGTTTGTCACTCTTTCTCCCCTCTCTCCCCCTCTTTCTGTTTGTCACTCTTTCTCCCCTCTCTCCCCCTCTTTCTCTTTGTCTCTCTTTCTCCCCTCTCTCCCCCTCTTTCTGTTTGTCTCTCTTTCTCCCCTCTCTCCCCCTCTTTCTCTTTGCATATGACCTTGGAAAACTGATATCGCTTGTCCTCTTAATTCTCTCCGCCTCAGTGTCATCAGTTTTAACACTGATGATAAAAAAGGCGTTGAAACGCTCTCATACCTACCTTGTCTTCCTCTCGCATGCTAAATAAAACCAGTGGCAGGAAGACACGCCTCAGGCTGTCTACAAGTCTTCAAACCTGAAGTCAGCAGTCAAGAGATGAAAAAGCCTCTGTCTTTTGATTTATGCACTTTGTGAAACCGCTGGAGGCCTTTCTCGGGCAGTCGACTCCCTGTGTGTTAAAAGCGGTGGATCGCTACACACAGCCACCTCCCATGTTTTGTGAGGAGAGGTGTCCATCTGGCTAATGTCGGAACCAGTGGATGACACCTCAATTCAATGTGCGTTCTCTTTTGTATGTGTTCGTCTTTGAGTGTGTGTGTGTGTGTGTGTGTGTGTGTGTGTGTGTATTCCAGTTTCAGAAAATGTATGTTTACAAATTATCAGACAATGAAAATAACTGGGTAAAGTAAAATTCTTTTTTTTTAAATCAAGGATAATACAAATCTAAGCAATCAGTGACATTAAGTGAGTTAACAATTTGACGAAATTGCTCAGTCATTCACGTGCATACATGTGCATGTGCATCCATCTCCCCCTTCACTCTGCCCAAAATGTCCTTCGCTCCTCAAGGAACTATATACCACAATGCGTTGATGAAAGGTGATAAAACGACTTCAGAAAAAAGTGAACTGAGTACCAAAATGAAGTATGCAAATCTGTAATAAAGTCTTCACCTTATATACGCTTTAGATAATTGAATGAATGTGAACACAGCCATGTTATATTTTCGTGAGATATTTGGTATCGACCGATACATAAGGTGCGTAGATTTGGACGACAAAAAATGTAGATAATGATTAACACGGAAATCAAAATGGCCAGGACATTCCATTATGAAATGATATTCATGACTGGTTCTAGACTTGTCACATTTGTTGCATGATCTGTCTTCTCTGGGAATAATAACAACGATCTTTTTCAACTGACAGTTTATGATTATCATACCTGAATTTCCATAGCAACACCCACGCACCCCTCTCCTCATCGCCTGACTCCTCTGTTCCGCGTTAAAAGTCTGCCAGTGGGCGAAAGACAGGATGGAAATCATCCCCAAATCTTTAAACCTGAAGGCAACCAGCAAGGGATAAAAAGCTATGTTAAAGCCTCAAGAGATAAAACAAAGAAGCTATGTTAAAGCCTCAAAGGATGATTTATTAAAAAAAAAAATGTTAAAGCCTCAAAGGATAATTAAAAAAAACTGTGTTAAAGCCTCAAGGGAAAAAACGCTTTGTTACAGCCTCAATGGATTTTTTTAAAAGCTCTGCTAAAGCCTCAAAGGATAAAACAAAACAAAAAAAACAACAAAAAACCCCGCTATGTTAAAGCCTCAGATGATAATAATAATTTTTAAAAAAAGCTATGTTAAAGCCTCAAGGGAAAAAAGCTATGTTAAAGCCTCAAAGGATAATAAAAAGAGCTATGTTAAAGCCTCGAGGGATAAAAACAAAAAAAGAAGAAAGCTCTGTTAAAGCCTCAAAGGATAACAAAAAAAAATGTTAAAGCATCAAGGGAAAACAAAAAAGCTATGTTAAAACCTCAAGGGATTAAAAAAAGAAGAAAAAAAAAAGCTATGTTAAAGCCTCTTCTGAATGGAAGCCGCTCCAAGTGGACCGATGGCATGTCGAAAGAGGCGAGGCGGGAGAAGGGACATTTGTGGAGGTGGGGAGCACTGTTAATACCCCTGTTTATGAGGGCAGGTGTTTGGCTGATGTCTGGACAAATTGTCTGTTTGTCCTTCTCCTTTCCTCGTGTGTGTGTGTGTGTGTGTGTGTGTGTGTGTGTGTGTGTGTGTGTGTTTTAAAGACGATTCTTATTTCTTTCTTTTTTTTTTCTAAGCAATTATACACTTTGAGGGATGCTCATTCCTCTGAAGAAAGAAAAAAAGAGAGAACGCTCGGCATCCAGAACATTATCTCGTCGCTGTTCAAGACAGATTCGCAACGTACAAACGTACATAACCTCAACAGAAATGAAAATCATGGGATAATATGGTCTGGCGACGTTATTTGCTTGTCCCCGGACAACATCGTAAATTTTCATTACCAACGTCATGAGTATATACGCCTTTTGCATTATATCAAGTCACTGCTTTGTTTCCCATAATCCTTTCCTTGCTGTAGGGCATGGGTTAAGATATTCTTATTTATGTATATGATTACACACACATGATGTTTTGCTGAAGGACAATGGCTTTCGGAATGGACGCATGATGATAGCAAACAAATAGGTAAAATTAATAGATACACGGCAGCATTTAGGATAGGTATTATTTATTCACCACCACCACCACCACCCTCTCTTCTGTCACAACACCAAGAATACATCATCACCTGAATATATGGCCCCCTTCATATGATCTATTATTTGTTGGAAAGACCATAATGGAATTGTTTAATTACACAATAGATACATGTCTGCCTCTCCCACCGACCCCACCCTCCTCATACCAACCCCCTTCCTTTTTCAGCACTAGTTCATGCCAGTGGCAGAAAGACAGGCCTGGTGTCTTAAAAGCTGAAGCCAGTATGTATACATGTATGAATGATAGTCAGTCGTGTACTACTATGACCATCAGAACAGCAGAGGAGGCAACTGCTGTCCCGACTATGTGGGCTAGAATTTGATTATTGTGCAGAATGTCTTGCTCAAGTTACATCCCCACTCTCTCGGCCAAGAGGGCTTTAAGCCAGTAGTTAAGGGGTGAAAGCTTCTTTGTGCAACCTTTGAAACCAAAGGAGGCCCCTCCCGTGCAGTCGGCTTACGGTATGTTAAAATTGGGGGGTCTCAGCAGACATCAGTTCCCGTCTTTGTATGGGAAGAGGAGCTTTGCAAATGTCAGTGCGATTGGGTGAGACGTCAGTTCATCCTGTGTTCCACTTGAGTGGATGTGTGGAGTAGCGAATGTGCGTCCACACGATCCAGGTCAGTACAATCAGCTTTGTGCGCGTGTGTGTGTATCAGTGTGTGTGTGTGTGTGTGTGTGTGTGTGCGCGTGTGTGTGTGTGTGTGTGTGCGTGTGTGTGTGTCTATATCTCTGTGTGTCAGTGTGTGTGTGACCAACGCTGCAGGTGTCTGTATTTCCGGGCCTGGTTGAGGCCAGATAGCAAACATAGAGAACAGACTTATCCCCAAAATGAAACAGGCCTCCATAGCAGCTTCGTCGTCCGTGATCAATTTTGAAAAAGAAATTGTTCCTGGTTCTGTGACCTTTCATGCCCTGCTTTCATGGTGACCTCAGTTTCGATCCCCCTTTCCACTTCCATGTTTGAGATGAGTTCCTGGCAAGTTCTTCATTGTCAACAGATTCATGGTAGGGCTGTGGTAGGATAGACGTTGTGTCAGTCTAGATAAGAAATAGAAACACAACAACTAGAAACCGCTATATTGTCTCATAGCCATTCTAACCCCCATTCCCGACCCCTATTTCTCCATCGCACTTCTTCACTCCTCCACAAAGAATCTCACATAATCATACGGCCCTCTCATTCCCATCTATCGTCAGTTATTACAACCGTTATAAAACTATGGTTTAATCAGATGATGGATGCATAAATATCTTCCCACCTTCCTGACACATCCACCCTCCACCTTCATTCCCACACTAATTCCCGTCAGTGGGAGAAAGACCGGCCTGGCTCTGCTCCAGTGTCTTAAAACCTGAAGCCAGCAGTCAAGGGATAAAAGAGTCTTTGATTTATGCGGTCCATTAAACCACGGGAGGTCTTTTCCATGCAGTCGACTCACAGGTGAGTCATAAGTAGGGGGTCGCTGCAGAGCCATTTCTCATGTTTTGTGGGCAAAAAGGTCTGGCTAATGTCTGTGTGTGTTGTGTGTGTGCGTGTTTGTGTTTGTGTGTGTATTTGTTCGTGAGTGCGTGTGTGCGCGCGCATCCGTGCGTGTGTGAATGTGTGTCTGTGTGTGGTGTGTGTGTTTGTGTCTGTCTGTCTTTCTGTCGTAAAGACGATCCAGGCAGAATAAGAGAGATGCGCACATCTGCGTAGAAAGAACATTAATAATGAGGAGAAAAAACATCGTCCATGATACAATCAAACATACAAAAGCTAAGTACTGATGCTGTCAGCAGTACAATGTGCAGAAGATTTGATACTTAATTACGTAATATTTCATGGGGGGGTGGGGGTGGGGGTGGGGGGGGGGGGAATATCGGCTACAGATTTTAAAAAAATCTTACTGCCCTTACCAAACCTCCCCCAGCTGCTTGGCAAACATGTATCCACAGTGCCGTGTGAAGAGTTCGTGCCTTTAGCATCATAATTATCATGCCGGTGCTTTGTTTTCTATAATCCCTTCACTGCAGGTCACAGGATGAAAAACATAATTGTGTCCCTTGTGGACTGACAAAGAAAAGGAATCGTTCGATTTAACTTCTCACGGCTTCGTTTAGTCGTGGAGGAAGACAGAGGCCACCTTGAGCAATACTAAAAGAAGTGAGTTTTCCTCTGATATTGGATTTTTTTACATGCTGTTTTGAATTTGACAATACTAGCATAATTTGTGTCCGAACTTTTAGATATTTTGTAGACTAGATGATAATACCCTAAGGTTACTGTGTGAAAATTTTCAATGAATTCGGTTTCTCTATCACTGAAAAAATACTTGCCAAAAAGCGGTTCACTTTTTGGTGGACATCCGATATACATACATACATACATATATATATATATATATATATCACACAACCTGTTCCGTTATTCTAAGCATGTTGTATAATAGGATTGGCCCATCCCCCAGGTCCCCCATCCTTCCTCTCTCTCCTCTGTCACCACACCTAGTTTTGTAAAGCGGAACAACTCAGGCTGCGTTCCTTTTTTTTCTGTTGGTGATTATGTGAGACTGGCAACTGAACAAGTAGGATAACACATCGATCGATTAGTAAATAATGAATGAAGGGTCATTAATGCTTCTGCTTGGTCTGAATACTCCCGTCCACCCGCTCCAAAAAAACACCCCATCCCATCCCCACTCCCAGCACCCCCCGCCCGCCCCTCCTACCTGCATCCCGCACAACTCCGACTTCAGACGTTAGCTTGTATGGAGGGTTGGGGGTTGGGGTGGGGGGGGGGGTAGGATAATTGCAAGAAGTTAAGTGGCTAGAAAATATGACAACTGGGAGTCGCTGCTTCACCTGATACACCGCTCTCTTCTCTCTCTCTCTCTCTCTATCTATCTATCTATCTATATCTCCCCCCACCCCCGCTCTCTCTCTATCTCTCCTCCCCCCCTCTCTCTCTGTCTCTCTCTCTATCAATCTCTCCACCCCCCTCTCTCTCTGTCTCTCTCTCTATCAATCTCTCCACCCCCCTCTCTCTGTGTCTCTATCTATCTATGTCTCCCTCCCCCCTCTCTCTCTCTCTCTCCCTCCCCCCCTCTCTCTCTATCTATGTCTCTCCCCCCCCCCCCCTCTCTCTCTGTCTATCTCTCTCTCACTCCTACCTGCATCCCGCACAACTCCGACTTCAAAATGAGGGAGTGTCAAGCAGAAGAGACGAAGTGGAAGTGACGGACTGGGTGGTCTTGACAATTCTTTTTCGGGATATGCCGGGGTGTTGAATAGTTCCTTCGTGGGCGTTGGAGTTTGACAGCACTGTGGAGAAGTTAAGGCCGAAACGTGAGGCTTGGATTGCCAATGGTCTAGTGGATGCTGTTTGGCTGTAAGACGTTGGCTTGTATGGAGGGTTGAGGGTGGGGGGTGGGGGGGGGGGGGGGGTAGGATAATTGCAAGAAGTTAAGTGGCTAGAAAATATGACAACTGGGAGTCGCTGCTTCACCTGATACACCGCTCTCTTCTCTCTCTCTCTCTCTCTATCTATCTATCTATCTATATCTCCCCCCACCCCCGCTCTCTCTCTCTCTCTCTCCTCCCCCTCTCTCTCTCTGTCTCTCTCTCTATCAATCTCTCCACGCCCCTCTCTGTGTCTCTATCTATCTATCTATCTATGTCTCCCTCCCCCCCCCCTCTCTCTCTCTATCTCTCCCTCCCCCCCTCTCTCTCTATCTATCTATCTCTCCCCCCCTCTCTCTCTGTCTATCTCTCTCTCACTCCTACCCGCATCCCGCACAACTCCGACTTCAAAATGAGGGAGTGTCAAGCAGAAGAGACGAAGTGGAAGGGACGGACTGGGTGGTCTTGACAATTCTTTTTCGGGATGTGCCGGGGTGTTGAATAGTTCCTTCGTGGGCGTTGGAGTTTGACAGCACTGTGTAGAAGTTAAGGCCGAAACGTGAGGCTTGGATCGCCAATGGTCTGGTGGATGCTGTTTGGCTGTAAGACGTTGGCTTGTATGGAGGGTTGGGGGTGGGGGGGGGGGGTAGGATAATTGCAAGAAGTTAAGTGGCTAGAAAATATGACAACTGGGAGTCGCTGCTTCACCTGATACACCGCTCCCTTCTCTCTCTCTCTCTCTCTCTCTCTCTCTCTCTCTCTCTCTCTCTCTCCCCCCACCCCCGCTCTCTCTCTATCTCTCCTCCCCCCTCTCTCTCTCTGTCTCTCTCTCTATCAATCTCTCCATCCCCCCTCTCTCTCTGTCTCTATCTATCTATCTGTGTCTCCCTCCCCCCACTCTCTCTCTCTATCTCCCCCCCCCCCCCTCTCTATTATTACAGGATCTTTAACGTAGCGTATTTGATCTTCTGCCTGCGAAAACACACGAAGAGGGGTCAGGCACAAGCAGGTCTGCACGTTATGTTGACCTGGGAGATCGGGAAAATCTCCACCCTTTACCCACCAGGTGCCGTTACCGAGATTCGAACCTGGGACCCTCAAATTGAAAATCCAACGCTTTAACCACTCGGCTGTTGCGCCTGTCGAGTGGGAGAGTAAGAAAGGCGACTGACGTCCGATCCAATGTTCACCAGTGACCAGGGTTCGAGGTGGTGTGTTGTGTTCATGGAAAAGGCACATGACTCCGATCTTCCTCACTCCATCCAGAGGTGAATGGGGGTACCTGACACTAAGGTTGGGATGATGATGATTTATTAACATTTTTATACTGCCAGAGCCTAAAAACAAAGCTATTTAGGCAGTAGCTGACCTGCATGTCATTTAAAAAAAAAGGATCATTACATACATGAACTAAATATAAGATTGCCTGGCAATGAAAGTAAAGAACAAGAAAAATACAAAAGATCCGATACTGAAACATACATGTTAGCTCCTAAGTACACTGCATAAAACAAGTCACAATAAGATACAACATCACATACACTACATTTGCCACAAATAATCCAAAAACCTGTACCCAAGACAAAAGTTGGCAGGGATAAGTAAACCAAAAATATGATTATTAAAAATGATACAGTGAGATTACGATATTAATTACAGGAGCAAAAATATCGGCATGTGTACAGCCCAGTGCAGTAAATAAAATGTCACTGTGTGAAAAAAAAAAGGCATCGGAGCCTGAGTAAAGTGGGTGAAATTTGACCCATTATGTAAAACATTACGATAAGACTAAATGAACAATTACAATGTACCAGCATTCGAATCACACATAATTCATGTTAATGCAGATTTAAGGAAAAAGCAATGTAGGCTTATACTACAACCATTATAAACATAAGAGGTAGACCAGAATACCGTCCCATCATCGCCCCAGCATCCCCTAACGGCTCTAAGGTTGGGACAGGTTCAGTAAAACAGCGAACGGAGAGAACTGGGTCCCCCCGTCCTATGCTGAGCCATAGATGAATATAACTTCACTGCCCCGAAGTCCGTAAAACGCTAAGAGACCTTTAGTCTTCACCATAATCCCTGAAACCACAGGAGGCCTTTACTGTGTAGTCAATTCATGGTGTGTTAAAAATGGGAGATCGCTACAAACAACAATCCCTCTCCTTCGGGGGAGATCTTGATTGCTTCCTCTGTCTCTGTCTCTCCTCTCTCTCTCTCTGTCGCTCTCTCTGTGTGTGTGTGTGTGTGTGTGTGTGTGTGTGTGTGTGTGTGTTAATTCAAAGATGACGTTTTTGTTGTCCCATGCGCAAGTTCACTCTGCGGAAACGGACATCCAAAAACACGAAAGACATGAGTTCATGTGTTTATTATTATTATTATTCTGCATGGTGCTACAATCCTTTATTAACGAAACAAATATCTTGGGGGGAAAACTGGCAAGCCCATGAAAAGGATTGGACGTTGACAGTTTACATTTGGCCAATCCCGTGCTGGCAACCAGCATCGTGGTAGTAGTGTTGTTGTTGGGGAAAATATGAATGGCCAGATCCGTGCTGATTTGGCAACCCCCCCTCCCCTCCCCCCCCCCCCCCATTCCCCCCTCCCTCTCCCCCCCCCCCCCACCCCCGAGCATAGTAGACGGTTCTTTGGCACGTATTCCAAAGGCATCTCTCTCTCTCTCTCTCTCTCTCTCTTCTTTGTCACTCTCCGCACCCCAGTCGTTCCACCTCTTTCTTTTCTGTCCATGCGTCCCTCCCTCCCTCACTCCTTCCTTCCCTCCCCCTCCCCCCCCCCTCTCTCTCTCTCTCCCACCCCCCATCTCTCCCTGTTTTATTCACTTTCACATCCTTTCACGTGTCCTAAAATTAATCATAGAAAAGAATGTCAAAGAAGAAGAAGAAGAAGAAGGGCTTTAGTAATGACAAGAATGAAAGACAAGTACAGGCTTTTGCATGTTAGAATGTCTGAAAGCTGTAAGCCAGAAGTCAAGGAATGAAGGATGACGCTGTGAAGCCAGTGTGATTTATGTCAGCAGCCAAACCCATACGGCGCCTGTTAATTTCCGCTCGCCGGGCTGGCAGTTCATTAATTTGGCTAAACGTAAAGGGAGCGTTGCAGACAGGCTTTTTTTTTTTTTTTTTTTTTTTTTTTTTTTTGTCGGGACAGCCGTCTGGCTTACGTCTGGATGAATGAGTGATTAGTCAGCATTCTGATTCATTGTAACCACCCCCTCCAGTACCCTCCAGGCCAACACACACACACACACACACACACACACACACACACATATATATATATATATATATATATATATATATATATGTGTGTGTGTGTGCGTGTGTGTACACACACACACACATAAAAATTATATATAACACACACACACACACACACACACACACACACACACACACACACACACACACACACACACACACACACAGCGAAACAGCTGTCGCTTGCCGTACAAACCAGCCTTCCTTTTGAGGGCACATTGGACAAACATGGGCATAAATGAGAGCTTTTTAAAACCACCACCCCACCCCAAACACAGGCAGTTTTAAAGGTTAAAAGATTAACCAAGACTTTTTTTGTGTGTTCTCCATTACGAACCCCCCCCCCCCCAAAAAAAACAAAGACATCTGGGCCTGGATTTAATATTTAATCTATACATATACGCTCGTAAGTGTAGAACAAGATCATATAAATGCGGTTTAATTAAGCGTGGCGTTTACCTGATGATATCATAAACATTGAAAATAAAGCAATAGAAATAGGACATTGGCGTTGTGCTTGTGATCACGCCCCTATCCTCCCAGTAAACAGATAAACAGTTAAAACATCCGGAAAGCGACGCCCACGAGCAGCAGTGATCAATCAAAAAGAAAAAAAAAAGAGGCTGTGAAGTAAAAACGCTAAAAAGTAAGTTGACCACCAGCCCCCGTGGCGAAGTGGTTAGCGTCGCGGACTGACGGCTGGGAGGACGCGGGTTCGAATCCCAGCGGAGGTGGGTTTTTCGGCCCGTGGCCGGCTCCTACCCAGAGTTGAGTGTGCTGTGGGCTTAAATGGGGAGACTGGGACCACACAGTCGAGTGTCATCCACTTCAAGGATGCGTCTTTGAGTGTGTTGCTCTAATTACCTGATCAACACTGCTAGTGTCTGTATCTCTCGGGCCTGTTTAACGCCGGGATATCATTATGACAGGAAGCGTGGAGTACAGCCTTGTCACGCAGTCCCAAACCAAAATGGACCTCCATAGCAACATCGTCATCCTCCTCCTCCTTTATCTTCATTAATATAAACAAAACAGTCTCAAAGTCTGTGGCCTTTCATGCCCTGCTCTCATGGTGACCTCAGTTTCGATACCCCTCCACTTCCTTGCTTGGGGTGAGTCCTAATACGGTTTTCAGTGTTGGCAGATTCATGTGGGGCTGTTGTTTCAAACAAGATGACTGGAAAGAACTGAATTTTTCCTATTTTTATGCCTAATTTGGTGTCAACTGACAAAGTATTTGCAGAGAAAAAGTCAATGTCAAAGTTTACCACGGACACACAGACACACACACACACACACAGACACACAGACACACAGACACACACACACACACACACACACACACACACACACACAACCGAACACCGGGTTAAAACATAGACTCACTTTGTTTACACAAGTGAGTCAAAAACATAAGTTGACCAAGAACACCGCTTCGTAATCGCCGCATTCAGACCAAGGCCACTGGATGTCATAAGTGAATAGTGTGTCTCATCTGGGCTGGATCGGTTACTAACTGTGGGTGGGCATCACTTTCAGCGGCAGGACCACAGGTTGGTGAAACCTGTACACATCCCTTCAGACATGGGCCGGGACAAGTCGAAAATAATTGATGTCAACGATGATTGTCAGAACAAAATTCATTCTGCCAGGTCTGAACAGCATTTAAAAATAATTATATAAATATTAATAATATTAATAAAGATAATTCGTAACTTTTCTATGACGCGATATCCAGTACTAATGCTGTACAAAGCGCCTTACATCATCGAGCCAGATATAAACATAACATAAAACATTACAACAGCTCAATCCAATGCCGCGTTCACAGAATGAATTAAAAAAAAAATTTAAAAAAAGCTTGATCCACCAAACAATATAAATATCAAGTAAATAATGCTTAGATTAAAAAGAAATACATTCCTTAAGAACACACACATACATGCGCGCGCGCACGCACACACACACACACACACACACACACACACACATGCGCGCGCGCGGTGGACGTGACGGTGAATGATTATAAAACCTGCTGGTTTTCACAAAGTGAATAAGTTCCGAATCGTATTGCTGTTTATCGATGACTAGGGTCACGTGTTTGTGTGTGTTTCTCGACTGTGTGTCAATGTCACAGTTATTTTCAGAACAGTGTCTTAGTTTCACAGCCCCTATGACCAACGTAACCAGATGTTAGTGCACATGCTACTTGCATTATATCATTGTATTGTTTTACTCTTTTTATCACAACAGATTTCTCTGTGTGAAATTCTGGCTGCTCTCCCCAGGGAAAGCGAGTCGCTACACTGACAGCACCACATTTTTCTTCATCTTCTTTTTTTCCTGCCTGCATTTTTTTTTTTCCTATCGAAGTTGTTTTTGCTATAGAATCTTGTCGAGGACAACCCTTTCGTTGCCGTTGCTGCACACGGGACCTCGGATTATCGTCTCATCCGAATGACTAGAGTTCAGACCACCACTCAAGGTTTCGTGGAGGGGGAGAAAATTCTGGTAACTATGGGATTCGAACCAGTGCGCTCAGATTCTCTCGCTTCCTAGGCGGTTGCGTTCCGTCTAGGCCATCACTCCACTTCTTTGTGAAGACGCTCCGAGTAGTAACCCGTCAGCAGGCTGGGGTGTGTCTGGCGAACGCGAGCACTCTGTTCCTCGGCCAAATTATGACACACACAACAGTGTCAGATCAGGTGACGTAAACAATCAGGTGGATGACGTGTGTTGTGTGACGCCCGACCCTCGGGATGCCCGAAATAAGCACCCAGTTCAGGATGATCGCCAGCAAACACCACCCGCTTCACGTTACGCATGATCTGTTTGCTTCAATTTGCACCGTTTTCAGCACTTCATTTTCTAAAAGTATTTTGAACCATTTGCCACGGATATTTTCCTCTTCTCCGCAGTTCAAATCAATAGCAATGACGGCCAGCACTGGACTATATGAAGATCTGCTGACATCAACAAAGGAGAGAAATTACGTTGCTATGGCCACGTATCAACATCCGGTGTCCTCGGTAAAACAATCCTCCAGGAAACTGGTGAGGGAGGGAGACAACACAAAACAACAGCACAAAAGAAAGAAAGAAAGAAAAAAACGATGGAGAGAAAACATTACACAGTTGACGGGGAAACCATGTACAGAGACTCGGGCTTTGACACACAACCGACAGAAATGGAGGAATGTGGGGAACAGTTCTTCGGTATGAGTGTCCCAAATCACTCTTCACAGAGTTAAGGACAAAGAAGAAGGACAGTGGTGATTAGTTTGGTGACAGCACACACTTTGTTCTGCATCAGATACTCGGCAATGTACAAAACCCCCTTCACCTCACCTCACCTCACCTCACCTCAGGCCCATAACTACAAAGTAGTCGTTGGGGGGAAGCCTGAGGACCGCAGACGCAACCTCCCTTCTCCATCTGTCTCTGTCGGCAGCCGCTGGCAGCAGCTCACGTGTGTGGAGTCCGGTCCATTGTTTGATGTTCTCATGCCAGTTCTTCCGCTGTCTTCCTCTTCTTCTCCCGCCCTCGATGGTGCCTTGCATGATTGTTTTGGACAAGCTGGTGTGTCGAGTGTTGTGTCCAAACTATATCATCTTGCGTCTCTTCACAGTTGAAAGGAGAGGTTCCTGAGGTCCAGCAAGGTTCTCAATTCTGCTCCTTCAGCACCAAATCAAATCATGTTGTTTGAAGCCCATCTGACCGCACAGGGGCCGTTTCAGGTTCAATGGATTCTGAACGAATAGAGGAAAGGTAGCATGTGGTGGATGCAGTTCAATCAGTTCCACAAAGACATGATTTGTTGTCAATGAAGATCGAAGGGAGTCAATGACGTAATACGTACGTCCATAGTGACGTCACTGATGACATAATCAAAAGAAGGGAAATTAACTGTGGATGGCTGAAAATTCAAACATTCAATCCAGAGTGGTATATACCCAGAACTTTTACTCCGTTTTTGGCTGATTGTTCTTGATATTGATTTATGACTTAGAACACAACTTTCTTCTGTTTTATTTTCCCGGGCAATCAATAGATTAATATTGAATCGTTAAAACTGTTGTGGCTAGTTCGGTAGCACCGTATATACGTCCAATTTACGTCATAAAAGTAGGGAGAAGAATCACAAGAGCCGAATTGTACATGTTTAATTAAGTCACCCGACTTCCAACAGTGACATACGCATAAGACTGAACAGCAAACCATCTTTCGGGCTTTTGGGGGTTTTTTGTGTGTGTTTTTTTTTTTTTTTTTTTTTTTGTAAGGATGTCGGGTGTTCAGAAGCCCGTAGAGACTACTTGGTAGCTTCGGTTTGATCTTATTTCATTGAGTTTAGTTTTCGCTTGCTTCCATGTCTACTGTGGAGCAATGAAAGCAGAGGATTCGTCCGCCATGTGTTGTCACGGGACCCAGACACCTGTCTCTCTCTTTGTACTGAGATACAGCCTTGACACAGAACTGCGCTGCTGTTTTGTCACTTGTGATTTCTGTCTGTCGCTCATCACAGGTAATACGATCCATACCAGTACGTTGCCGCAGAAAGCGCTGCAAATGTCGACTGAAGGTCCTTTTCAGGGGACAACTGGTTAACCTTCTCACCTTGTCCGTGTGTGTGTGTGTGTGTGTGTGTGTGTGTGTGTGTGTGTGTGTATGTGTGTGTGTGTGTCTCTGTCTGCCTGTTTGTGTCTGTGTGTCTGTGCCTGTGTTTGTGTGGTGTGTATGTGTGTGTGTGTGTGTGTTGGTGTGTGTGTTTGTTTGTTTGTTTGTGTGTGTGTGTGTGTGTGTGTGTGTGTGTATCTCTGTGTGTCTGTGTCTGTGTGTGTTTATTGCTTTGATGTGGGTATTAACTTAATATATTGAGGACACTTTGTACACTGATGTGGAGTTCTGCTGTTGTTGTTTTTTTTGTTTGTTTTGTTGTTGTTGTTTGTTTGTTTTTGTAGCTCTTGGTAAACATTTTGTCAAACAGTAAGATTTGATTATTGTTTGCTAAGGTGTGTATGTGTGTGTGTGTGTGTGTGTGTGTGTGTGTGAGAGAGAGAGAGAGAGAGAGAGAGAGAGAGAGAGAGAAAGCGTGCGTTCGTGCGTGTGTGTGTATATATGCGTGCATGTGTGTGTGTGGAGGGGGGGTCGTTTTTTGGCGTGTATATTTATGTGTGTGCACACATACAGAGAGCGAGAGAGAGAGAGAGAGAGAGATCTCTCCTATGTTTATTTAGAAAGGCCCTCGCCCCATTTGAAGGAGTAAGATACATCAGTCATACACACACACACACACACACACACACACACACACACACACACACACACACACACACACACATATATATATATATATATATATATATATATATATATATCTTGCCTGTACATGCATGAAGGATTACCATCAACCAAATACCATAATACATGCTTTTATCCATATAGTTATTCTATCAGTGTATAAGACGTACAAAAGATGTACGCATATAAATCGCTAAATTCTTTTGTACGTTTTCATTTCTCACTGTCAAAAACATCGTCAATCGAAAATTCGATGGACTGTTGCAGTACTTTGCAGGAATGAATCTGATTCTCAAATCATGTAGTGGTGGACAAGTGAAGATACAATGAACTTCATCATCAATTGAAGATTGACACAATCGATATATTTGAGCTAAATTTGATCTTTGTTTATATCTTTGAGAATTGACAGCTTCTTCTTCTTCTTCTTCTTCGTTCGTGGGCTGCAACTACCACGTTCACTCGTATGTACGCGAATGGGCTTTTACGTGCAGTTTTCACCCCGCCATGTATGCAGCCATACACAGTTTTCGGAGGTGAGAATGGACAGCTAATTTTGACACACAAAACCTAATCCTTGTTAAAGCATTGAACGATCGAACGAACGAACGAACAATTTTTTATTGAGGGAAATAAAAGGAATAAGCACAAATGGCTTGTTTTCATCCTGTGTTCATGAAAAGGGAAAGTAAATACTCAATACAAAAGCATAACATTACATGAGTAAATTTCAAATTATGTCGCGAAAAAAAGGAGAAAAAAAAAACAGAAGAAGAAGAGAAAAAAAAAAGAGACAAAAAAAACAATAAGTACATGCACAAATAATTCTTAGATCAGAAATAGAAGAAGGGAGAGAAAGACAGACAGACAGACAGACAGACAGACACAGAAACGGACAGGCAGACACACAGAGTGTGAGAGTGGAAAGGTTAAGACATTGTATTTGCAAATTCTTTCATGAGTTCTGAATGGAACATTTTTTGAATACATTAAGTACTAGTTTGGAAACTGAGAATGGCTGATATATTATTCCACAATAAAGGAACATTTTTTTTAATACATTAAGTACTAGTTTGGAAACTGAGAATGGCTGATATATTATTCCACAATAAACCGCCTGAGTATGACAAACTAGATTTAAACAGATCAATTGTCGGACAAGGTAACATAATCTTATGGACGTGGCGATTTTCATTTATATGAAATTTACTGACAATTGAGGGTGGGGCACAACCAGATGAAAATTTGAACATAAAAACTGCTTTGCTGTATTTTAATTTCCATTTCAATGGGAGAATGTCCAACACAGTATAATCGTCTGGTGTCAATGTGGAGGATTTTAGGAGAACTAATTTTATTGCATGTTTGTGAAGACAAAACAATGGCCTGTGAATGTTTTCACCTGCAGAATCCCATAGAGTGGATGCATTATTAATATGAGACTCAACGTATGCATGAAAGAACATTTTTTTCTACAATGAACATTTAAGAAATACTTTATTTTATGGTACAACTTTTTTTTGCTACATTTTTACATAACATAGAAATGTGATCAGACCATGATAGATTATTGTCCACCAGAATTCCAAGAATTTTATGACTGTCAACTTCTTTCATAACAGCAGTTTCTATGAAAAGAGGGACATGTTCATTGGAAATGCTTTGACGCTCCTGGAGAGAGAGAGAGAGAGAGAGAGAGAGAGAGAGAGAGAGAGACAGACAGCAGACAGACAGACAGACAGACAGACAGACAGAGACGGGGACAGAGACAGAGACCAGACACCCAGGATTGGGATCTGTGAGAGAGGGAGAGACTTCTGTATCTAGCATTTGGAATCACCAGAGAACAAGGAGTAGGACTGGCTGTCAGAAGCAGTTTGCTGGGATCCATCATGCCACCAAAAGAGGGAACTGAGCGTATCGCACGCTCGCACACGTCGTGCGAATGGACGACGGCCGGAAACCCAGAAACCTTCTGTATGGAGAGCTGGGCCGGGGAAAACCCCCCGCATGCGGACCACACCTACGCTACAAAGATGTCTGCAAAACGGACCACACCTACGCTACAAAGATGTCTGCAAAACGGACCACACCTACGCTACAAAGATGTCTGCAAAACGGACCACAACTACGCTCCAAAAATGTCTGCAAAACGGACCTCAACTACGCTACAAAGATGTCTGCAAAACGCCCCACAATTACGCTACAAAGATGTCAGCAAAACATCCCACAAGTTACGTTACAAAGATGTCTGCAAAACATCCCACAAGTTACGTTACAAAGATGTCTGCAAAATAGCCCATGACTACGCTACAAAGATGTCTGCAAAACGCCCCACAATTACGCTACAAAGATGTCTGCAAAACGCCCCACAATTACGCTACAAAGATGTCAGCAAAACATCCCACAAGTTACGTTACAAAGATGTCTGCAAAACATCCCACAAGTTACGTTACAAAGATGTCTGCAAAATAGCCCATGACTACGCTACAAAGATGTCTGCAAAACGCCCCACAATTACGCTACAAAGATGTCTGCAAAACGCCCCACAATTACGCTACAAAGATGTCTGCAAAACGCCCCACAATTACGCTACAAAGATGTCTGCAAAATACCCCACAGCTTCGCTAAAAGATGTCTACCAAACGCCCCACAGCTTCGCTAAAAGATGTCTACTAAACGCCCCACAGCTTCTCTAAAAGATGTCTACCAAACGCACCACAGCTTCTCTAAAAGATGTCTACCAAACGCCCCACAGCTTCTCTAAAAGATGTCTACCAAACGCCACACAGCTTCTATAAAAGATGTCTACCAAACGCCCCACAGCATCGCTAAAAGATGTCTGCCAAACGCCCCACAGCATCGCTAAAAGATGTCTGCCAAACGCCCCACAGCATCGCTAAAAGATGTCTGCCAAACGCCCCACAGCTTCTCTAAAAGATGTCTGCCAAACGCCCCACAGCTTCTCTAAAAGATGTCTACCAAACGCCCCACAGCTTCTATAAAAGATGTCTGCCAAACGCCCCACAGCTTCTCTAAAAGATGTCTACCAAACGCCCCACAGCATCGCTAAAAGATGTCTGCCAAACGCCCCACAGCATCGCTAAAAGATGTCTGCCAAACGCCCCACAGCATCGCTAAAAGATGTCTGCCAAACGCCGCACAGCATCGCTAAAAGATGTCTGCCAAACGCCCCACAGCTTCTCTAAAAGATGTCTGCCAAACGCCGCACAGCTTCGCTAAAAGATGTTTGCCAAACGCCCCACAGCATCGCTAAAAGATGTCTGCCAAACGCCCCACAGCATCGCTAAAAGATGTCTGCCAAACGCCCCACAGCATCGCTAAAAGATGTCTGCCAAACGCCCCACAGCATCGCTAAAAGATGTCTGCCAAACGCCCCACAGCTTCTCTAAAAGATGTCTGCCAAACGCCGCACAGCTTCGCTAAAAGATGTCTGCCAAACGTCCCACAGCTTCTCTAAAAGATGTCTGCCAAACGCCGCACAGCTTCGCTAAAAGATGTCTGCCAAACGCCCCACAGCTTCTCTAAAAGATGTCTGCCAAACGCCCCACAGCTTCTCTAAAAGATGTCTGCCAAACGCCCCACAGCTTCTCTAAAAGATGTCTGCCAAACGCCCCACAGCTTCTCTAAAAGATGTCTGCCAAACGCCCCACAGCTTCTCTAAAAGATGTCTACCAAACGCCCCACAGCATCGCTAAAAGATGTCTACCAAACGCACCACAGCTTCTCTAAAAGATGTCTACCAAACGCCACACAGCTTCTCTAAAAGATGTCTGCCAAACGCACCACAGCTTCTCTAAAAGATGTCTACCAAACGCCCCACAGCTTCTCTAAAAGATGTCTACCAAACGCCACACAGCTTCTATAAAAGATGTCTACCAAACGCCACACAGCTTCTCTAAAAGATGTCTGCCAAACGCCACACAGCTTCGCTAAAAGATGTCTGCCAAACGCACCACAGCTTCTCTAAAAGATGTCTGCCAAACGCCCCACAGCTTCTCTAAAAGATGTCTGCCAAACGCACCACAGCTTCTCTAAAAGATGTCTACCAAACGCCCCACAGCTTCGCTAAAAGATGTCTGCCAAACGCACCACAGCTTCGCTAAAAGATGTCTACCAAACGCCCCACAGCTTCGCTAAAAGATGTCTGCCAAACGCACCACAGCTCCTCTAAAAGATGTCTGCCAAACGCCTCACAGCATCGCTAAAAGATGTCTGCCAAACGCCCCACAGCTTCTGTAAAAGATGTCTGCAAAAGAGATCTTCCACCCTTTTCCCTCTTTTCTCCACACTGTCTCAGTTTTTTAAAATGTTGTCACTGCCACAACAGTTCAGACACATTTACAAAATCCCACAAACACTTACTTTGGAATATTCGTTCCTCCCATCCCCCCAAAAGGTGTGATTTTTTTAAAAAGTAGGTTTTGTGTTGCTTGACGGATCCTTGAAATGGACACTGTCCAGTAATCTTACTAAACTGTACGATTTTTCCACAGCCCCCTACTGGTATTTTATGCTTGCTCACCTAAGGATTTCTTTTTACAGCCACTGAAACCGGTATTATATGGGGATTGTATCCAGCAGATTTGTCTCTTGACTGCTTCAGCTTCATGCTGCTGAAATAAAGTTAGTGTGAGTGTAAACCGTGGTAAGGGGACGGGGAAAGAACAGGTGAGAGAGAGAGAAAGAGAGAGGGGGGGGGGGACGGAGGGGGGTAGGGAGGGAGGGAGGAGAAACTGAAACTTGGCAAATTGTGGGAACGGGTCCATCAGGGACCATACGCAATAAACAGCATCGTCTCGCTGGTATTTCGGTTATGAAATGAAAAGCTAACGTATATATTACTCTACTGTTATCTCACATTCTGATAATCACTGTAATCATTTTTTAAAAACGAGAATTCATACAAGATGATTATGTTCTTGTTGTGTGTCTTTTTAAAGAATTATTTACAGGATCCCTACAAAAATGGTAGACAATTTTTTTTTCCAGCCACATATTTTGTTTCAGAAAAATAAAAAACGTAAGTGAGGGTAGTGGAATGTAAAACAGTTTTGAGCTGCTATCTTATTCAGTCACTTGTTCACTTACCATTAAGAAACACTACCCTAACAAGTAGCTTGGAACAGCACATCCTGTTTCTTGCCTCTGGATGTTCGCCATACCTGTCGTCTTCACATTTTCCAATGTCTTTGGCGCCAGTGTGCTATTAGTGTGAGCTTGCCTGTTTAAGTAGGCTACGTGTCAACCAAAAGCTTCCTCTAAGATTATGAATGGTTTTTTTTTCCCCACAAGGTTTTTTTCCCGACTCCGTTGTTTTCGTCGCAGTAAAAGTTTGTTCTTGGAGCGACATGGCTAATCTGGGGGTGGGGGTTGGGGGGTGGTCACACTGGCTTAAAATGTACTGAAAGGAACTCCAACCTGAGCCAGCTTGAACTTCAACAGTCCAGAATGGAATCCGTTGTTTGTTTGTTTGTGCTTTTTTGTTTTTGTTTTATTTACGTTGAAAGACCGTTGTTTTTACAATTTCCGAACACACAGCTTTTTCCAACAGAAACATTTCACCATTTTTATCGTTAATGCGAATCATTATTGACTTTCTCTTACATTAAAGACTGTGACAGATTTTTTTTTAACCAGTGTATGGCATAGACTTACGTACCAATAACCTTCCGACGGGAGATAATAGTGGAAGGAGACAATTCTGGGGCGACGGTATGCAACATTAGATTCTGTTTGTATGATGGAGCAGATGAAGAACAGAGAACAGAACAAAGACAGGTTTTATCAGTTAAAAACACTGACAAATCATCACAAACACTGAAGACAAAATACGGCAAGAAAATGTCCATTCAATGTGTCAGACATATACAAGGCCTACGTCAATGTAATAGAGTATAATATTATGCTCCCTGGAGAAAAGAAAAGAAAACGAAAAAATAAACGCAAAAAACAACAACCCCAAAAACAAACAAACAAAACAAAAACAAAAACAAAAAACAAAAAAAAACAAAAACGGACGCATACGTAGTTCTCTTGTTGTTACTCAGACTTATATAGCACACAGCAGACTGATATGATTACAGTCTCTACAAACCCAGCAGCCCATTTCAGAAACAATATTACGAGCTATGAAAAAAAAAATCCCGCTTTGAAATAGCAGGAGATTATTATTACCGACCGTGAAATAAATAAAATCTAAAACGTCCCACCATGAAATAACAGCAAGGAGTGTGGTGATCATTCTTTTACCGTCTGGTTCTCTTCCCCTGTCATTTTCTCGCTAGTGTTTCTTCCCTACCCCCTAGATCCCCATGCCTACACATCCCTGCCCCCCGCTCCCCTCCCCCCTGCTACCCTCTCCCCCTCCCCAACCCCCCCGCCCCCTTTCAATTTTCCGAAGTCGAGGAAACCAGAATGTTTCTCAGTGGGTTTACTTTTTTTCCCGCTTGGTTTCAATGTGAATTATATGACACAGTTGGAGGTGAAAGGGGGGAGTTTAGCTTCAGAGACCACGACCAGGTTAGGCAGATCGCAAGGCTGCGGGGAGACAGGGGTACTACAAACAATCATCTTGTAGTTCTCTTTTCGCTTTGGCAGGCTCTTCACATATACCTGGCACCCAAAGATTCAATCATTGTTCTTTTTTTGTGAACGGTTTTTCGTTTGATCCATGAGATCACGATGAACTGGACGATGGAGAGACAGATTATAGTATTGTTGGACCAGTATGCAGTAATAGCAACGAGATTTGAAACTGATACGATTGACCTCACCATCATACTTGTTTCTTCTTCTTCTTTTTCTTCTTCTGCTGCTCCCTTTTCTTCTTTTTCTTTATTGTCATTATCATTATCATTGCTATCATTATTGTTATACTCTGAGAGAGAGAGAGAGAGAGAGAGAGAGTGTTAGCGTGTGTGCATGTGTGGGCGCGCGCGCCCGTGCGAAAGAGATAGAGATATGGTGTTTTTCCAGTGAGTGATCCAGCAAAGCTGTTTACATGAACTGCAAACAGTTGTCCTCATTCAAGAGCAACACCTTATACAGACATCTGAGAGGTCGGGAAAAAACTGGGAGAAAAACAACAACTATTTCACTGTCAGCTTCATTACTGTTGCACGTTTTAACAGATCGAATTACATGTAAAAACATGGTGATTGTCAAGGTCACACGACTCGGAACATTTTATTTTATTTTATGTCAGATGACTCGGGATTCTTGTTACAGGGTGCCTTACTCTGGGATGTAGAAGCACTGGGCTGGTTTGTTTACCAACATTTTCTATGAAAAACAAACAAAACAAAAATAAGATTTTGTACACGACTCTCTCTCTCTCTATATATGTATATATCTCTCTCTGTCTTCATTCCTTCCCCACCACTACCACCACACGCACTCACTCTCCCATCCCTCCTCTCTCTCTCTCTCTCTCTCTCTCTCGCCCCCTCGCTCTGTCTCTCTGTCTCAACGAGTCAACGTTTTCTGTTGTTGTTTTTCACCGCCGTTTAGAAATAATATTTGTTTCGTTTCGTTTCGTAATTCTCTCTAACGTTGTACTAGTACTTACTGTGTACAGGCTGAGGACCATTTGTTAGGTGTACTAAAACTGGCGCAATAGCCGGGTGGTTAAAGCGTGGGACTTTCAATCTGAGGATCCCGGGTTCGAATCTCGGTGACGGCGCCTGGTGGGTAAAGGGTGCAGATTTATCCGATCTCCCAGGTCAGCATATATGCAGACTTGCTAGTGCCTGCACCCTCTTCGTGTGTATACGCACACAGAATATCAATATATTATGCACGTAAAAGATCCTGTAATCCATGTCAGCGTTCGGTGGGTTATGGAAACAAGAACAGACCCAGCATGCACACCCCCGAAAACGGAGTATCGCTGCCCACATGGCGGGGTAAATAAACAAAACTGTCATACACGTAAAATGTTACATGCCTGTCTGAGCGTGTATGAGTGCGTGCATGAAATCTTATTGAATGACACAGGAAACGAATGTGGCAGCCATCAGCCGGCTCTACCCAGGTAGGCAGCCTGTGGTGTAAATGACCCCGTCTTTGTAAAGCGTTCAGAGCTTGGCCTCTGACCGAGGATAGGCGCTATATAAGTATCCATATCAATCAGTCAATCAAAAACTGTCTGGGGGACAGTCAAATGGCTGGGGAGTTTCTTTTCACGCGTTACAAAACAAGCTAAAAAAAAACAAACCCGCACAGCTAAGTCAGGTAGCATAGAGTGCACAAAAAAAGAAAAAAAAAAGGAAAAAAAAAAAAAAGAATAAAAAGGAGGCAATGTGTTCAGCGTGTCAAATCATGTCCCAACATGTTCTGTTTGAAAACATTCATTTGCAAAGAAAACTAATTCTGTCTGTACAAATCACGTCTTTCTCAATTTGATTTTCTTCAGGTACCACGAGAACACTGTCAGTGTATGTTATGCCACTGTTGAAATGCTTCCTTTTCAAATTCACAGGGGGAAAAAAACAGCCATCATCTTCAGACCACTGTTTTGTGGCACCGAAAATGCGGCATAGTCTGTTATTAAACCACTCTCATTGATTTAGTATTTTCCCCCGCATTACCCTAACTAGCGGTCCCAGGCATCATGGTCATCATCATCATCATCGTTATAGTCATCGATGTTTAGTCAATATCATCATTACCGTATGGAAAATATCAGTTAGAAAAGAAATAAGCCGTGGTAACCTAACCTTTTTGCTGGCAGGTTTATTAAAAAAAAAAAAAAAAAAAAAAAAAAAAAAAAAGGTTGAATGCGGGACATGGAGGTGTAACGACACAGGTGTTTAATCTTGGAAGTGCAAAGCAGGACAAAATTAATGTGGCCTCAATTTGGATCGGGGCCATACGTTATCAGTGGTTCTCTTGAGGTCTCTCTCTTCACTTATCTTAGGGTTATATTTTTTCTTGGGTAATAACGAAAGGGATGTGTGTGGGCACGTTTGTGTTTTATCTATCTTTTTAATTATTTGTATGCTTGCTTCCGTGCGTGCGTGCGTGCGTGTGCGTGTGTGTGTGTGTGTGTGAAAAAGAGTGACAGAGAGAGTGGGAGGAAGTGGATTCAGAAGAAATATCAATATCACATTCCTTGAGTCAGAATGTGGGTAAAAGATGTGAAATTCAAATAGTTGACAGTCAACAAGCTCGCAAAGCAAATACTCAGTGAATTGGCGCATTTCAGTGGTGTCCACGGTTTTTCTTTCGGGGTTGTCCCAACGGGGCTTAACACCAGTAAGGCGCAGTACCATCAGGGCCCAGTTCCGATAGAGCCCATCATCATTGTGTCTCAGTTCCATAAGGGACAGATTCCATCAGCGCCCAGTATCAATAAGGCCCAGCACTATAAGGACCCGTGCGAATGAGTTTTATCTCATCCCTTTCTCACCAAAGACAGAGAAACTGTGGGAGAAGAAAAAAGGGGGGAGGAGGGCGGGGGACAGGGGATTGGGGGGGGGGGATGGAAAGAAAAGATGACGAAAGAGACATTCTGTTTCTGAATGTCATTTTCTCTCCTACTCGTGAGATGAGTGGATCTATCGACAATGTGAAAATGTTCTGGACACTTACAGCACTACTGGGTCCTATTGGTCACTGGCTATACTGAAACTGGATCATAATGGGTATGGACCTAATGGAATGGCCGTGACTGGGACTGATTCCATTGCGTCCCAGTTCTGTGAATAGGCCCATTGCTGGGAAGCAACGGTACTGGGATGTAATGAAATCCGTTCATGTTTTCAAATGTTCATTCCGGCATTAGGTCCCAGTACACTGAGCGCCAGATTGGGTTTTACTTGGTGTGGAGCCAAGTAGTAGGCTTATTCGACCCCCGCGGTATTATACCTCTTCATCACGTTAGCGGATGGATGCCGTGGAAGATAGAAATCGTCTAACCCAGAGACGGGGAGGTTTCAAGTTCGAGTCGCTGCAAGCTGGATTTTTGTTTTCTGTCTCCTTTCTTGCCCTTTCTCTTTCTCTGTGTCCTCTTGTTCATTCTGTTGACTGCTTTTATCTGTCTGGGCTTGTCAGAAACAAGACAAGTTCTCTTTTTTATGATGACACTACTAAAGCACGTAAAGAGAAAGTGACGTCATGGGTGATTGATTACTGTCACTTCCTGTCAGAAAAAAAAAGAAAAAAAGAACATCGTGCGTGACCTTACTGTTCTCTTGTCCTTAACAAGGCATTTGAAAACAGTTGGAAAGACACTGGGGCAATCTTTACACCTCGTTGATAAATTTTCCTTCCATATTACGATGGAAACAGCACTGGTCTTAATTAAAGTATCGCCTGGTTTACTTCAGAGTTCAACATCCCGGAATGATAAAATGTAGTGAAAATAGCAACACTATACTCAGTTTGAAAGCACTGTTTGTTTTGTGGACAGTAGGCTGAATTTAGGATTTTGGTGCTACTGTTTAGAATAACACTCCCACCAACAGTAAAACTCTCACTACTACTGATGCAACCACTATCAACACCATAGTAATCAGCCTACTGTTAACGTTGGTAGGCTCTTCTGTTGCCCCTACCTGAGGTGATAAACGAGTCCTGATTAGAAACAACCAACCGCATTTTGCTTATTTGTAGAATGTGTGTAAGTATTGTTCAATTAACGTGACGATAGTCTTGAGATGGCCTTAGTGGTCGGCGAGGCTCTAAGCACCATAATTTCAAGTATTGTTCGAAAAACAAGTACGTCTATCACTTCATATCA